>NW_027481062.1:0-34382 GCF_050403485.1 Sporobolomyces salmoneus
CCCTAACCCTAACCCTAACCCTAACCCTAACCCTAACCCTAACCCTAACCCTAACCCTAACCCTAACCCTAACCCTAACCCTAACCCTAACCCTAACCCTAACCCTTCCTCCCACCTCGAGCACTCGAGCTACATTAGGGACCCAGAGCAGCCGAGCAGGTTCATGTTCGTGATCGCAGTCGTGCATCTGCGCCTTGTTCTGAGGCAACGGTCTTGAGAATTTGACGAGAACGAAAGTCGAGGTCGAGAATCGAAAAAGGGGCGTCCAGCGGATAGTCAGGAAGCGAAAGCTAGCTCAGAAGATCTACCATACGTACTGAGTGTCAGTCTCAACTATTCTTCGGTGTAGATAGAGGCGTAACAGAGAGAAAGACTCACCTCGAGCCGAAGAAGTTCGAAACGACTTCTCACGAGAGATCCACCGGGCTCCTTGACGCCTTAGCGATTCGCACTCAACCGGATCTATCATCTGAACATCCTCGTCCATCTGTCATTCTCGAATCGATAGAGAATCCCCTTTGAGGTTGAATGACGAATTCGAGTCGAGCAGAGCGTGGGCTGAAGTACAGAGCGGTAGAGCGATCACTGGGCTGTCACAGACCATAGAGAACTGTTTTTGCCGGCAGCAAGTCGTGTGTAGTCGGAGCTGGGTTGAGGGAGGGGACAAAGAGGGGAACGAACGTTTCTCTCCCTCCCCTTCACCCGCCAGCCTTTCGATACACACTCGCTGAACGATAACAAGCATACGAATCGACTGAGACAGCCAGCCTTCCATCAACGAGCCTCGATTGAGTCCAATCGGAACCGTTTCATCAATTCACTCAATTCCCTCGATCTCAGATTCCTGATCAAGCTATGGAGTGAGTCAGCTCTCTCTCTACAGACATCATCTTGACTGTAGACGAGTCTTGCGAACTCTCGCGCAGATCTCTCGGAGGTTTCATCGATCCCTCTCTCTCAACTTCCCGCCCTTCGACTCCCACCTCCTCTGCTACTCCTTCGAGCTCAACATCAGCAGATCCATCATCCTCGTCAGCCCGAGCGACCGCGATGCCGGGAGAAACGACGTTGGACTTGGATAATGAAGTGAAGAACGTGATTGCTGGATTTGGGAGCTTCTGGGGAAAGGTCAGGAAACAGGTAAGCACTCAATCACTCTCTACGACGGACAGAAACGACAGAGCGAGAGGAGGAATCGCAATTGCGATAGTTGGAGGATCAGAAGGGGGACTTCAGGAAAGGAGGGAAACTCGCCTCATTCGCGGGTCAAACGAGCTCGAAAACGTGAAAGAGATGACACTGACACACTCTTCAATCGATGTTAGTCTACAGCAGCTCTCGCAAACGCGGAGAAACAACTCGAAGCGACTCGAAAAGACCTGAACCCACTCCTCTCGAAAGCGAAAGCGAATCTCGACCAATTCTCCGTCGCCGCTCGAGCCGAAGTACAACGATTAAGCGAGGTACAAACGACATCAGGAGAAGGAAGTCAAGCGGGAGTAGTGATTGGAGCAGACGGATTACCTATGATCGTCGGTGGAAACGAAGAAACGAAAAAGTTGGACAAGGGGAAAGGAGTTGATCGATCTCCAGTCCATCAATCAGCATTGACATCGACATTGACGGATCAAGCTCCAGCAGCAGCCGCTTCCGATTTCTTCTCGAAACTTCAATCCCAATTCTCCTCGACGCAAACTCAAGCTCTCTCCTCACTCTCGTCCAATTTCACTCAAATTCAAGACCAACTCTCTCAACTCAACACGTCAACCGTCGCTGAAGAATACCTCCACAAAGGTGAACACTGGTTATCCGAATTCCGAGAAGAAGTTTCGAAACTCGCGAAAGAAGCCGTTCAAGTCGTTCCCCCTCCATCCTCTACTCCCTCTTCGACCCTTCACCCTTCGAAATCCTCGAGTAGTCTCACCTCAATGAAAGGATTATCGAGGAAAGATACGCTTCTCTATCGATTAGGATCGGATCCAGAGATTCTCCTCGTCGACCCAGCTTTACCTCCTCTCCCCTCTTCTACCGACTTGATCGATCTCCGTTCTTCCTATTCAACTTTTATTTCCTCTCTCCCTTCGTCTGAGAATCTGCTCGAATCCGATCTCGTGAAGGATGCGAAAGACCAAGGTGGAGAATTACTCGAAGAAACAAAACGGAAAGTTATCGAGAGTGAGAGTGAAGCGAGTCCTCAAGTTAGTGAAGAAGAGTTCTGGAAAAGGTATTTGTTCAGGGTTCATTTGATCGAGGAGGAAGAGGAGAAACGGAAGAAAGTCCTTTCCGGTGAGTCTTTCGAAATCCTTCGTTTCTCGCTCACTCTCTCGAAACTGCTGAATGACTGATTCGAAACTCGTTCTCTGGCTCCCTCTCGTCTTCTCTCTCTCTCCCACCACACATTCCTGCGATCCGATCCCTCGCAGTCACTCAATCCGAAGACGAAGATTTCACCTGGGACATCGACGAGGACGACGAACCTTCCACATCGACTCCCCATCCTCCTTCCCTCCCCTCTCTCGTCTCCACAGCCTCTCAAGGTCGTACCGTCGTCTCCGATCCCGCTCGTGCTTCTTCCGGCCTCGAAACGACCTCGAAAGAACCCGTTTCGCTCTCCGAACCCTCCTCCCCCTCGTCAGAAGCAGAACCCACCCGACTTCCCTCCGCATCTCAGCGGGTAGAGACTGTGCATGGTGTGAGAACCCCTTCTTCTTCGTCGGAGGAATCGCAGGGTACGAGAACTAGTTATGATTTTGTGGGAGAACGGAGCGGGAATCCGAGTATTGATGGAGAGAATGAGCCAAGACAGCACGATGAGGTGGAGAAAGTAGAGAGGGAGAAGGGAGAAGTGGAAGAGGAGGAAGAAGAGGAGGAGGATAGTGATTGGGAGTGAGCTTTGCGCGAGGCGAGTTTCGAGAGAAGTTTCAGTTTCGTTTCTCGTTTTCGTCAGTTTGTATGTGTATCATTCTCGCTTCGCTTAGATTGTCTCCGTGTGATTCACTTTGTTGCTATTCATCATTTCTCTCTGTCATTCATGTCTCGAGTTTCGCATTCTCTCTCCCATCGCTTTTCGTCCTCTCCTTCCGATCTCTTCACTACCAGCCCTCCCTCTCATCAACCAACGAGGCTGATCCGTAAACAAAGATATATTGAATTTCTCAATCGAGACTGTAGAAAGAGAGCAGAAGACTTCTAACGAAGACAAGAATTTTTTCAAGAGTAGCTAGCAGAGAGTGCACACAAGAGTTATAGAAACGAGAGAACGGAAAACAGTGAACGGCGAGGACGAAAAGAACTGAATAAAAAAGAGGGGGATTACAGCTTGAGAAAAAGAAAAAGAGAAACGTCCGATACGGAGCGAAGGGTTCTAGTGATCGGTGAGTTGGAGGTTACCTACATCGCACGCAAGAGAGAGTATCAGTTCACTGCAGATCGCAGGAGAAAGAGAGACAGAAAAGAGAAAGCTCACCAGAAACGAGTTTGTTCTCAAGAGTCGTTCCATCGGGAAGTTCGATCTTTTGTCCGTCGTTCGCGACGATAATAACCGTACCCCTCAAAATAACATTCCTTCCAAAGCTAACATCTCCAGCAACCGTCAAATGATCCAATTCGAGGAGGGAAGGAATCGTCTTGAAACGTTTTTGGAACGCCGCGACTTTCTTGAACGCGTCTCCGAGTTTGACAACGGGGGTAGATTGGAACATTCGTTCGGGGTTCATTCGGAGTTGACCGTGTTCGAGTTGGTAGAGATCGGAAGTGATGAGGAGGAGATCGGAACAAGATTTAACGGGGAGGAAACGAGACCGGGGAACGTTGATTCCGTGAGCGTTCTTGAAGTCTACATCATCACTCATAGCGAGAGTCAGTATCCAATACCGTTGAGAGGAGAGAGAGCTCGACTTACGTTTGATAGCAGCTCCGACGGCAGTTTCGAGTTGAATAACAGCTTCTCCCTTATCGGATTGTTTGTGGTTAACAATGACCTCGAGATCCATTCCATCATTCTCCATGATCCTCTTGATCGCCTTCAAGTTGACCCACAAGTTGTTCGTGTTGAAAATCTTGAACTTTCGTACCGATTTGAAATCTTCGACGTGATCCGAAGGGACTTGAGCGATTTCGAGGAGACGAACTCCTCCTTCGTAGTTGATGAGAGTTCCTCCTTTGACATCAGCCTTGGTCTTGTCCGTGACTTCCATCAAGAACTGCGAGCGAATAGCGAAATCAGTCTCGATTCGAGCGTAAACAACTGAAAAGATACCTCGACTCACCTCAGCTCCAGACTTGTGCATGTGTTCGAGAATGTTTTGATCGACGACAGCACCCAAGTTATCAACGTTCGAGACGAAGAGGTATTCTTTTCCTTGACTCAAAAGTTTATCGACCAACCCCGAATTCATGATCGCATCGAAAAGATCTCCATGTCCAGGAGGGTACCACGAGCTCTTATCCTCCAACGCCGATCGAGGAGTGGGGAGAAGAGTTTCCTTGTTGACTCGAGGGTAACGAGATTGGTTGAACGTCATGAGCTCGATTCGGTGGTTCGAGTATTTTTGGATAATTCGTGCAGTGTCTTCGTCCGTGTTGAACGAGTTCATGAGGATGAAAGGAACGTTGACGTTGTGAGCAGAGTTGAGGTGCTACAGAGCATCGTAAATCGAACGAGAGAGAATCAATCAGTCTCTCGAAAATCCGAAAAATCGTTTCGAGAAGAGAAAAGAACTAACCTCGATTTGTCGAACACTCAAATCCAAGAAAGTCATACCCTCTCGAACCTCGATAATCGATTTAGGTCCAACACATCCCATCGTAGTTCCGAGACCTCCGTTGAGTTTCAAAACGGCGAGTTTATCGAGTAAGGAAGGGTCGGAGCATTGAGGGAGATCAGAGTAGGCGATGATTTGGTCGTCGTTGGGTCGTTCGACCTTGTCCCAGTCACTATAGAGCGAGACGAAGCGTGAGCGACGAAAGGCTTTGCGAAATGAGCGTGAGAATGAAAACTTACAGTTTTTGACCTTGAGCACGTTCAGTAAGGTATCGGTTGAAGAGGATGAAGAAAGATTGCATCTCGGCTTCGAAGGCCTGTCGAATCGTCACGCCAGAGATCAGTTTTCCGCGAAACGAAGCGAGAAAAGAACGAGAAACAGAATCGGACTCACTTTCTTGTATTCGGGATCATCGATCTTTTGAATCATAGCGTTCAACTCGTTACGCATCGCTTTCGCAGAAACTCCGGTAGCGGCAGTTTTGAAGTCCTATCGAGACGGAAGGGAGATCGAAACGAAACTGTCAGTCAACGATCTCGAATACTCGCTCGGAACTGCTTCCTCTCCCTAGCTCGGCCATTCCAACGATTGTAGAGACGAGACTGAGTGAGTGATTCGAAAGATTCGAGTCGGATGGAAGGCGACAAGTGGGAACAAACGTTTGGCGATGCGATCGAGAGCCCAACTCGCTCCTCTTCGACTGGACCCAACCGACGTCGCTCCTACCCCAGCCCATACAGCTCGCTAGTAAAACTACTATACTCGAAACATCCGTTCGATCCGTGGTTTCCTCGTTGTTTTGAGAGAGAGTGGGGGAAAACGTGGTCCACCTCATTTCCCTCTTCCCTCCTCAACTAGCTCATACAGACCCTCTAGACTATCCCCAAATCTACCAGCTACCTCCGCTCAGTCATCCTCGAACACGTCTCGCGTCCCATCTCATCTCCCCGCGCAGAAATCGATTGAAAGTAATGCAGAGAATCACTCACCATAGCGGAATGACCGCGAGCCCTTTTAGAAGCTCCAGTAGGTTGTTGTGCAGCGGCGTCTAAGTTGTTGGACATCTTTCACAATCGTCGTTGTTTGGTGAGTGAAGAGAAAGAAAGAAGGGGAGACGAAAATCTGCGGAGAGAGAGGGAGAAGACGATCGCACAGGAAAGAAATTTTTTCCTCCTCTCTCTCTTTCGCTCTTTCGCTTCCGGAAGTGACTGATTGAGTTCGCACGAGAGAGCGCGTGTCGTTCAACTCGAGCGAAATGTTTTCGTAGAAGGAAAAAAGGCGGGTCGCTTTCCCTCTTTCTCCTTTCTCTACAGGGACAGAGAGACCGAGAGGTGTGTAGATCCTCTTCGAAAGAACGATCGAGAGGAAGAAGGAGAGAAAGAAAGTTTCGGTCTCTCGCTCGAAAGAAGAGAGATGTTCGTTTTCGCTCGACTGGGACGCTCGATTTCGTTTTGAGCAACGTGTGAAAGAGGGAGTCGCTCAGGACGACTCATACACTTGTGAGAGTCGAGCGAGCGAGATGGCGAAAGAGACTCAGCCTGGGAGTTTCTGTTCAATCCGACTTCGAGTTTCTTTCCGTCCGTCCGTTTGGGAGAGTACACTGATGACCTCAAGGCCAGCGCGTGATCGACTATCTCAGCGAAGCGATCACCAGCGCATTGGATGTCCTTCGCTAGTAGCGAGCGAAGCGGTTAGTGAACAAAGCGATGTCCGCGAGCGAAAATTCCGAATCGACGCGAAACATCAGCACGAGCTGAATTACAGTCGTCGCTACGAGCTAGCGTGGCAGCAGTCGAGCGCCAGTACACGAGTGAAAAGCGAGTGCAGGGCGAGCGAAGCGTTCAGGCAAAATTTACGAGCGAGAGAAAACGAGCGAAGCGAAAACTTACAATCGACGCGAAAGATGACGCTGCACCGAGCGCTCACTGAACGGTGACAGGTCACTGTAGGATCGCATAAGGTCAAATCGTATGCTAGCGAGAGTATCACAAGATCCGAGCAGCGGACACGACAGCGAAGCGCGACAGAAAGAAGGAGAGAACCGAAGCGTCGAATGGTTAAAAACCTCCTGTAGCGAAGCGAGAGCCAGCAGGAACAGCTCTTAGCACTACTTCGGGCTCTTTTAGAGATTCTGACCTGAGCGAGCTGCTGCTGAACAGGCTCGGAGCGCCAAAGTTGAGGGAAAGGGACTCAATCCGTCGGAGGAGTCTGAGACACGAAACGATGTCAGACTATTGCTGAGCTATCTGACAGCGATCTTGACTCACCTGTTGCGTCCGCAACGTCGAACGAGTGAAAGGAAAGAGTTCAAGAGATGACGAACCTTTTCGAGTGCTTCTCTCCGCTCGACTACTCGCTCGACCGCTCGAAAACTGCTCCTGAACCGATTGTAGAAGCTCACATGACTCGCCCACAACCGTGATGTCCCCCCGAACCGCTCATTCGGTCCGCCGCTGCGACTTCATCTAGATCCAACTCTCAGCTATCTCATTTCCCTTCGGACGATCGCTGATGGACTCGGTACGGAAATGCGATGTAAGACTAGCCTGAGGGAGCCCTTCGTGCTAGAACGGAGTCGTAGGATGTGCGAAGAAAGGGTACGTCGCCGTCGCTCAAAAGAAGTCTCGAGAAGTCTCGCTCATCTGATCCTCCCTCATCTGATCCTCCGCAAACGCTTAGATCTCGTGCCCGTCGTCCGTTCCACCGAGATCCAACGACCGCCGAAAGTCCGATCTCGCTTCGGTAGACCGCTTGCTTTGTCTTCTCGTTTCTTCCCTCTCTCTTCCCTTTCTTTCCCTCGCGAACTCGCCTCACGATGTCCCATTCTCATCGACAACATACTCCCAGCCATGCGAGCTCTTTGACCTCCTCGTCTATGCCACCTCCCGAGCTTCCCCCTCGAGATTACGGTACGATGCTCCAACGCGCTGAAGAACTCAAGACGCTTTACCCTCATCTTCAAGTGATCGCGGATCGTCTCTACTCGATCAGTCGACGTCAATGGAACGATATGGATGGGGTACCAACGAGGAGGGGGATCAGTAGGACGAGGGAAATTATCGTTGAACTCGAAAGGACGATTCGTGATCCCAGTCGAGTGGGTCGTTTCTCCTTCGCTTCTCGCTCACTCGCACACTGACTCGTCTTGCCTAACGTAGGGAGCAGCACTCCTTGATCTCATTAAAGCGTTCAAAGTAACCATTTTCTCTCATGAATCGATCTCTTCCTTTTTTTCGCTAAACCTTTCTCATTTCTAGGAGAAATCCGAATCTCGACTCAAACGGCAATCTGTCGACGCTCGTCGGCTCCTCTTCTTCCACAAGCTTATCTCAACGATCCCTTCGTCGACTTCGCCCGACGTGAAGTGCCTCAAACTATGTCTTCTCCGACTCAGTCAAGCGGCATTTCAGGACTTAGGGCTCGAAGACGAAGACGAAACTTCAAACGGAATCGAAACGATCGAACATCACGTTCGGGAGATTAAAGAACTGGTCAAAAACGCCAACAAGGAAGCTCCGAATTCGGAGACTGCGAAGAATTTGTTGAACGAAGCGGTAAATTGATCCTCGACGTCTTTCCTCATTCTTCGACCACACGCTGACCTTTTTGATCCGCTGTACAGAATGCACTCGTCACGACAATTTCGGAAACGTGCGTGAGTCGCATTTCCCTGTTTTTTTCTTCGAAATAGCAACGACGGCGAAGAAGGAGCTTACATTTGCTCGCACACGTGTCGTAGGAATTGGTTCCTGGATCAAGTTGGTGTAAGGTACGAGCTCTCTCCATCTCGATAATCACTCTTTCTCCTTTATAGAGCTGACTTTGCCTTTCGCGCATTGAACGATCAGGTATGGAATCGCGTCGTTGGTGAAAATCGATATCCCGAGCACCTGCTCTACGACGACGACGCTGTCGCTTCCACTACCGAGTCTCACTCTCTATCCCGCTTCTCTCCCGTCAATCGCCGTCGTTTCTCATCGTTTTCGTTTGTCTCTCCTTCGGTTCGAGCGTAATTCAATCTTCCACCTTTTCCAACGCTTCGACGATGGTACCGAACTCATATAGAACGATATCCTCCCGACGTCGACCCGTTTGGAGACGATCGCGAACAAATTTCGGGTTTCGATTTCGTTACCGGACGAAAGGCTCGAAGTACTTTCTGCTAACAGTCTCTATCCCTCTCGGATTTCACAGTCTACTGAAACACGACGACAACGACGTTAACTATCGACCTATTCACCTTCCGCATCACCTCTCACATTACGTTTTCAGTCAGACTCTCGCTCAATGTCCTTTCAAGATTTCCCGCACCACGACCTTCGTTCTCGCTTCCGCAACATCGCTTGATCTCGGTCGCGTCTCTCTTACTCGCTCGCACTCTACCCAACAGACATCTAGCCCGATCATCGTTCTTTCTCTCTCTTTCGAATCGATGCGCTCGGATCTTCGCCCGCTTCTTCTCCAACGTACGTACGTCGCTCAGGGGTCAAAGGCGGGGAAAACGCTCAGATGTCGTGAGGAAAGATCTCGTCTCGTCCGCCGAAGGAACCGAGCGCATCGATTCGAAAAAGTTCCTCGATCTCGATTTTGCTCGTCTCCCTTCTCTCTCGCATCCTCGTTCCCTCTCGCCACTCAAGATGCCGTCAGTTCTGACTCAAGATACTTCACGCTCTTAGACATATCAAGAGATGCGGTCATTGGCGAAGACACTGCACAACAAACTCATCGAATATGGAGATCGACGAAACCCGGCGACGCTGATCAGCGAGGTGTGGTTGATCAAGGAGCGTGAATGGAACTTTATGAAACTTATCAAGGTCAGAGACGGTGGACAACACATTAGCTGGACGTTAAAGATCGTCAAGGCGATTCGGGATGCGACCCAAGACCCGAGGCTAGTGAGTTTTCGGCTTCTTTCTCGCTTGATCGATTTCTCGTCTCGTATATGCAGCTGATCGATCCTTTTCTTGCTGGAATAAAGACGGGGGAACTTGCGACTTTGGTCGAAACGTTTGCAGTGAGCCGAACCTTTTTCTTCCTTCGACTTGTCGAGTCCTGCTAGAGGCACATGTCGAATGTAGAATGAGTGCGATAGACTCATTAAGCAACACTCCAAAGATCCTCGCGGCCTCGTTATCCTCCGATCTTGGATCAATCACATTCCCGCGTCAAACTCGGGCAAAGTCGAATGTTTAAAGTTAGTCCTCGGAGCTCTCGAACAGCGACATTACAAGGTGCTGTTCCTCAAAGACGATTACAAGAAGAGTGTCATCGACTATATTATCGAATACCTCAAAGAAATCGCAGTATCCGTCACTCAAAGCAGAAATCGCAATTTAACGCCCGCGATGAGACGCGGTCATTTAGTCGAAGCCGTGGGTACTTCAAGCTTGCTATCTACCTACTCCACAGCTAACGACACTCTACATTGCTGCCACAGGAAGATGCTGCCGATGAAATCCGGCAACTCTGCGTCAGTTGAGCGAACACGTTTTCCGAGCTGTTCTCAGCTCAAATTACTGACCCTTCTTCTTCTCTCTCATAGACTAACAACCTAAGCGAACGCTGGATGCGTGTAAGAGATTCCTGTCTCTCTCTTCTCGAGACGCCGAGCTAACATCGTCGGTTTTCGACTTTTTTCAATCAGCGTTGGAATGATACCGTCTACAGGCAGAAATTCGACCAGGCACTGCTCTATCGCGATCTTAGAGGCAACGTTTATTCTCTCGCAAAGCATGAATCGTCGCAGTTCGAGCCTTCGAACCGTTCTCTCGTTGATCGTTTCTAGTTTTAATTTTCGCTCTTTACTCGTTATCTCCACATTCCCTTTCCTTTTCCACCCAAAATAACCTCGCATGGACGCTAACGCACTGCTAATTGGCTATCTCCTCTTCTCTGATTCTCCTACAAGACGAGCGCGAGCGAGAACGAGAACGAGAACGAGAACGAAAATGATTGAGCTTGGCCAAGAAAGATCACGAGGAGAGAAAATATCAAGAGACCGGTTCATCTCTTCCCGAAGCGCTCCGTCTCGACTCACAGCTCGCGGGAGGGCAAGAGAACCGAGAGCGAGACTCGACATGAGAGCTCAAATCTCGCTCAAAAGTGAGGAAATCGAACGCCAGTTTCGATTTTCATCTGCAAAGAAGCGAGAAATTCTATTCGATATCTAGTCCTACATTCCGACCCAGATCCACACGACGATCCACAGCGTGATCCCTATCCAAGTGACTCCCCAAAACTCCCTCGCAGCATCTTTGAACGCTCTCGCGATCCCTTTCTCTCCTCCTAGTAACCTCGTTATCCACTCCAGCGGTTTCCCGAGTACGACGAACAATAT
This sequence comes from Sporobolomyces salmoneus, assembly GCF_050403485.1. NCBI lineage: Eukaryota > Fungi > Basidiomycota > Microbotryomycetes > Sporidiobolales > Sporidiobolaceae > Sporobolomyces > Sporobolomyces salmoneus. The sequence goes on from NW_027481062.1 coordinate 11,104, forward strand.
CGTACGTACGAGTCGAACGACGGGGCGAAGGAGTCGAAGAAGGGGGAGTAAGAGAGAGTTTTGCGAGAGTCGGTGGAGAATTCGTTGAGCGAGATCTTTCAGTCTCAAAGTGAGGGATTCGTGGTCGTTCGGATCGTCGTAGGGTGAGTACTGAGGTAGTGAAGCTGTTGTCGAAAACTTCGGAGTCGAAAGTATCGAAGACGACGACGAAGAATCTTTCTCCCATAACCAAACTCGACTGACTCTTCTCACTTTACTCGGTCTCCTCCCTCTCTCCCTCGTCCGTCCCTCCTTCTCACTCTCGTCGCTGTCACTCGTACTTTCGTCGTCTTCTTCGAAATTTCTCCGAAGATTCGTCGGTCGATTCGAGATCGGTTCTCCCGCTCCTCCTCCTCCTTCGACGCCTCCATCATCTAAATTCGCTGAATACCCATACTCACTCCCCATCACTCCATTCGACGCATTTGAGAACGTCGGGAAAATCCCATCTTCCTCGATTTCCTCCTCCTGCTCAACATCTCCCGCTTTCTCGTTTCCTCTTTTCCACCTCAATCCTCCTCCTCCTCCTCCTCCTCCTCCTCTTCTGTTGGATGGTCCTTTCGTAGACTTCCCGTTGGTCCGTCTTCGAGATTTCCTCCAACGTTTCAAGAATCTTCTCCCAACTTTCGCTAATCGAGGAACGAGGAAGAACAGGAATAGCGAGATCGAGAGAGGCAGGTAGACGTGTAGATAGATCACGAGTTGAGAGGGTAGGAGACATGATTGTTCTGTGAATGAGGCTGAATTCGTCGAGAGAGAGGAAGAAGAAGAATCGGAATTGACGACGGGAGGGTAGAGAGGAAGGATTGTATAGCCGGGATTCGAGACTCCCATCGCCATAGACTGCGACGAATTATCAAGCTCGTCAGTTTCGTCTCAACTCGATCGGGGAAAGAAAGAGAGAAAACAGTTTGACGTACGAAACTTTTCACCGTCGTTTCTGTCACCGTCTCCCCCTCTCCATCTCCATACCGATGCTCCACGTAGCAATAATCGTGATCATCCCCACTAATCACTTTCCTCGGTCTCACTCTCTCTAGCAACCATCTCGTTTCCATCTCTCCAACCAAATTCTGATACCCCTTTCCAAATCTATCCCTAATTCCACCTCCCCATCTCCTACTCTCCCTTCTCTCTCCACAGTTCGTACCTTCCGGTCTATACAGCGGAATATGCGTGAATAGGATCCGAGGTTTCTCCTCCTCCTCCTTCTGAGAGCGTCGTCGTCCGAGTTCTTCTAACCATCCCCTCATGTCCCCGAATTGCTCGTTCCCGTTCCAGAAAGATTGTTCGATTAAGGCAATCGAATCAATCCAAACGAGGTTCCAACCCTCGAATTCTCGTTCGCCCCAAAGCGGTCCAAAGCTCGTCTCGAACCTCTTTCTACCGCTTTCTGGCAGCGTTGATTGTGTCGAATTGGTTGAGAGCGAGGGATGAAGAGTAAGGTCGTGGTTACCGGGAACGTAGATTACTGGAACGGGTGGGTCGAGTTCGGTCGAAGAAGAGGAAGAGGAAGTGAAGGATGTGGGTTTTTGTCGGGGTAGAGGGAAGAAACGGTGGAATTGACTCGTATACCCATCGTACCTACTCATCAAAGTCGTCAGAGAAACATTCTCGTCAGCTCGAACGTGACAGAAAACAAAGAGAAGCGGAAGAGTTTGAGCTCACGTAGTCGAATCGCGCATTTCTCTCCCATTATCCAATAAATCCCCATTCCACACAACCGCATCAATCCCCCTCGTTCCACCTCTCCGTGTAAGGAACTTCCAAGATTTCCTCATGAATCGATTGGTAACCTCGATACTCAACCATTTCAACCCTCGATTTCGTCCTTCATAACTTCGTTCCATATCCAATAACTGAGGATCCGTCACTAACAGTACTTTGAACCCTTCTTCGTTATCTTGTCGTTGTCGTGGTGTTGAAGTTGACGTGGAGGGAGCAGAGGAGGAGGGTTCATCGAAACATGTCCAACCTTTCTCCGCATCGATCCAAAACGTCCCCAATTCGTACCAGAACACGAGGAGCGCGATTATTCCTCTCAGTAGTAGTGTGAGGCGTCGAGGTAGCTGGTTCTGAGAGGAGGAAGAGGAGGGAGAAATGGGAAGCGAAGAGGATTGAAGTAACGAGGGTGAACGGATCGAAGGGGAACGACGAGTGAAGGAGCGCATGACCGAGGCTTAGCTGAGTACGAACTCGATTTCGCATCAGTCTACGCAAAGCGTGGATAGATGCAGACAAGAGACGTTGACGTACCTTGTTCTTTCGAGCGAACTGAACTCGACTTTGCTGCGTGCCTGCACGGTCAGTCGGTATTCCAGTACACAGCGGTAACAGCTGACTACCGATCCAGCTTGTCTTCCTTCGGGTGGTCGAGGTTGTTGGTGAGTGACGAAGATTTAGAGATGAAAGAACCTCGAGTCGATTTCTCCAGCTCTTCCCTCGCTTTGTACTCGACTGTTCAGCCAAGTAGTGTTCGAACAAGCTCCTACTATCAATCCTACACGGTCAAACGCCGCTCGATCTCCAGAAACTCTTCACCTCTTTCCACCGCCTCCTTCTCCCTTTCTCTCCCGTCTTCCCATCTCTCCGATGACCTCTACCCCCTCAGCACCGCTTCTAGGTACCCCTTATATTCTCTCGCAGTCCCAGTCCCACCCGTCCTCAACAACCACAACCCAAATAACTCCTCCTCTCTGCAACTCCCTCACTCAATTCAAGCGCTTGCTCTCGTCCTCTCGATCGCTAGATGACGCGATCACGACCCGTTTGAATCGCGCGAATGCATTGTCTCGAGGAGATGCTGTAGGTGGTGGGGAATGCGAGAAAGTTTGGAGTGAACTCAAGGAACGCTGGAGTGAGAGAAACAGGGTTTTGAGTTATTGCGATCAAGTACTGAGCACAACAACGACGGGGTCTACGAGTGAAGGGAGTAGGAGGAGGGAAGAAACTGGGTTGAGCGCGGAAAAGGGGGAATTGGGGAGAGGGAGAAGTACGGAATCGGAAATCAAGGTGAGCTCTCACAACAGTACCGCTCACTTGCGCTTCTATCGGAGTTATACTGACGGGAACGTTGGACTGGATGTGTATGAGTGAACAGAGACAGCAACTGCATCAAGAATTCTCGATCGAGCGAATCATTCGACAACGGACTCTCAACTTGCTCGCTTCTCGCTGTCCCTCACTCGCAACGACAACGGCGACGGCTGTAACATCAACAGAAGGTAACGGATCAGATGAGGAAGCGGTTCGGGTTCCGAGAGCTATCGGGGAAGAAACGGAAGAAGAAGAGAGGAAACGAAGGAGAGGGAGGGATGAGAGAGGTGGGGTTAGATGGGCTTAGACTGTCGTGTGTCGCTGGATATCGTCGATCCACCGACAATGGTCGTGTAAGAAAGGGTTGGAGGAACAGGATGAAGTATTTAATCGCATTCGTTTTTTTCGCAAAGCGCATCTCGCAACTCATCTCCTTCACTCGGTATTTTATCTGCTGGTGCCGTCTTGTCTCCAAAAGAGTCCTCGAGAGAGCGCCCTCTCCACGCATCGAAGCGCTCGACGCTCAACGCTACGGGTCTCATCGAGAGCGAACGAGCTCGAATCGTAGGGCTTTCGAATGCTCCTCGTACGGCGCTCTGCCGGAAGTCCTCCCTGATTCGCGACGATATCCACGACATCTTCGAAACAAGCTCAGATACGAGAATCCATTTCCTCCCTCACAAATTGACCGGCGACTTCCCCGCTATCGGGATCTTTCTCACCTCTTTCTTCTCACCACACCTTCAAACGCTCAGCACAACATGTCACAACTACGGACACTCACTGTACTGTGCCTCACCTTGATCAGTCACGTCGTAAGTTCTCCAGCTCCTTCTCCACTTTCTCGAACTCGCCGACTCTTCATCAACTAACTCCAGGACCTCCCTCTCTCACTCTCCAACAGTTCGCTCAATCCTCCTCGTCATCTATCACAAACTCGACCTCTCTTCCTGCTGCCTCATCAACGCCTACAGCGACTTCGGTCCCCTATTTCACTATCCCAAACACTTTCACTCCTCCCGCTTCTGGTCCCTCCGGCGTTCCCGGCTCGTACGTTCACTCTTTCCCTTCTCCCTCTCTCCTAACACTCCCCTACTGACGCCCTCTCGCTCCTCCCGCACGCGCGCAGAGTTGTGACTATAACGAACGGCCCTTATTATTCCGATACCTTCAGTTATACGGCCGCGTTGAGTACAGTACAACCCACCGGGAATATAACGAGGTCGGACGTGGCGGCTTCACAGGGTGGAGCGGGGGGGAGCACCGGGTTACAACCCGATCCGACGAATTTACAAGTAAGTTTCTTCGTTCGCTTCGCTTTTCGCCCTCCTCGCGCCCGATTTCGGATGCGTTATGAGAGGATTGAAGCCAAGGTAGCAGAAGAGAAGAAGGGAACTGATACTATGTGTGTGCGGGTGAAACAGACTGCAGCGGCTCGACGAAACTTCGATCTCGGAACTTCAAGCTCCAATGTATTCAACGGAGCTTTCGCCGGTCTATCGATTATAGTTTTCGGCATCATGACCGGTATCGGTTTTGTCGCCCTGTAGACAACTTGGCGAGAGCGGAAGAGAGGGAGAGGGATCGGAGCGGGAGTTTCGAATTCTCAATCTAGTTCGTCTCGTCTTTTCCTCCTTTTCTCGAAGTCTTTGATGTATCTCGTATGTTGTTCTGCTCTTATGTATATCGTCGTAAATATATCTTACTTCATCTGTAACGAGTGCTCTCAAAAAGTGCAGCAGATTCGAAGGAAGTTAGAGCTTTCCTCTCGCTGATCATCCTTACTCACACGATCGAAGGAGGTGCTACAAGAGACAAAGAGACTCAAAGATGACAGGGTTTCATGAGAGAACGAGCCGCTCGTAAGCGATCAGAACTGACTACGACTCATGGGAACGAAACGAGAATGGTGTCCCTCTGATCGAGCGCGGAGAGAGTGTTGCTCTTCAGCATTGTGCGAGCCCGAATCCTGTGACGAATGTGATAAAGTCGGCAAGCTCGCTCCGTGATGATTCTTGAGCTATTACCACATGAACGTTCGATAAGCTTGAGAACTTGATCCGAGAGCTATTGGCGTCACTTACTCTCGTCCATTCATCTCCTAAGCCGTTCATCTAGTCAGTAGAAAGCGCGAGCGTGTGAGTTTCAAGCGCTTGCTTCCATGAGGCGAGAAAGCGACTCACGCAGACACGATCGATTTTCTCGAGTTCTCTCCTGATCGTTATCTTCTATTGTCCCGTCCAGCACCCAACAGTAGACCATCAGTGACGTAGGAAAGGTGAAAAAAGAGGAACGAAACGAACGATTCCTTCGATCTCCCTCTCGATTTTCGCCTTGCTGTCTTGATTCTTCTCCCGCTTTGCCTGCCTGAGCAGCTTCTTTTCATGTTCCAACCGCGCTCTCTCGCTTACGACTTCCCTCAGAGCCTTCCACAGTCCGTCCGCTCGAGTTTCCGCCTCGTTCATCGAAGACAAAGCGAGCGTAGCATAGTTATTCGGACCGAGTTCGGCGAGAGTCGCTCGGAGAATCTCGAGGAAAGGGAACGTCTTTGACTGCGTCGGAATGTGACCGAAGATGTAAGTGCGAAGTTGAATCCATTCGGTGTAGAGGTTGTAACGATCTTGTGCGACGAAACGGAGCAAAATAGTGAGCGGAAACCAGAGGGAGAGAAGAAGTTGACTTTACCCTCGCCTCGCAAAAGCTGTCTACCATCTCCGCGAGAGATCGATAAGCCTGATCGCGCGAGTGTCCAGAGCTGTCAGTACACCGATTCAGCGACTCTAGCAGAGAAGGGACTCACCTCCAGGCTCGGGCGTCTCAAGGCGTCATTTAATGCCAATCTCAACAGTTCTGGGTAATGATGTCCATGGGTCTCTGCAGCGACATTCGTCATTTCCCCCCAATCGTGTGCGCTCACAGTCTCAAGTTTCTTGAAAACTTCGTCGAGTACGTCTCGTTCCTCCTGAGTAGATCCTTCGGGTAACTTGTAGAAAAGTTGTTGGAAGGCAGAGAAAGAAATGTTGGGTCTCAAGAAGGGAGAAGGTGTCGCCATCGTCGTTATCGCCGTTCGGGAAGAGTATAAGAGGAAGAGAAAGGAAAGATCGAAGAACCCCATTCATTTGTGATGATCCGTGCACTCATTCACACGAACGCGACCGTGCGCATCGAGACGCTCAGTGCAGCCTCGTGTGCGCCAAGAGAAGGTAGGCGCGGAAACGTTGGATCGATCGATCACCTTTACTTCGACGAAAGACGGACCGAGCGAGAGGCTCACGAGAGATAAAGAGGATGGATAACAGGGATGGAAGAGGTCGAGAGGAGGAGCTACTTGAGAGAGAGAAGTTAGAATTGACGACGACTGACTGGCGCGAAAGGACGCGGAATCTCGTTCGAACGAGCGGCGAGGGAGAATTGTGGTGAGGAAGCATGAGAGTGAGAGCTTTGTGACGAATGAGAGCGTTTACGGGGTTCGATTTGAGCCTGGGAGCGCGGAGTCTGATAACGATCCGCCAAACGATTCTTGAGCTGTCGGCAAAAAATTGTTCAGCTTTCGGAGCGAGTCGAGTTTTACGGTATCACTTACGTTTGTCCAGCTAGGTCCCAATCCGTTCGTCTAGATGAAAGGTCATTTGTCCAGTATGAACGATCATCGCTTGTTCGACCAAAAGCAAACCGAGCAGCAGTAACTCACGCAGATATTATCGATCCTTGCGAGGTTTATCCTGATGGCGAGTTCCTGTGATCACCGTCGAGTTCAAAGTTAGAGTGAGCTGTCAAGTTCACGATCGCGACGTCCGAACTGAAGGGAAGTGATCCGCAAACGAAAAAGACGCACGACCGCTTTGATCTGTCCTTTGATCTCCTTCTTCTCGGACTTTGACTTTCTTTTATTCCTTGCGTCCTCGAGCAGTTCCTCTCCTCCATCCAGCAAGTTGAGATTCGCCTTGACTTCCTGCAAAACCTTTCGAAGTCCTTGCGCCCGAGTCTTTATGCCCTCACTCGTGATCGTCAACGTACTTTCCGTGAGAGTGGTGTATTGCTCGAGGTTGATCTTGGGCAGAGAGCGCCTCAAAGTATCGAGAAACGGAAATTTCGGATGAGATTGGAGGCCCCCGACCAAGGCGTGGAACGACTGAAGTCGATGATGATCCTGTACGTCAAGTAAGGAGTAAGAGCGAGTTTAGGACTTCAGAAGAAGCGAGAATCACGTACTCTCGCTCTGATAAATCGGCGGAGGTAGCATCGAGTGCACGGTACGCCTACAAACTCCCAACCAAATCAGCCATCAAGCTGAGTCCGTGCAGGATCCGTCAAGCTGGAACTCACCAACAGCGTTTCCTTTTGCCGAGCGCCGACGAGGGCCAGTCTCATTTTTTCCGCTTGATGATTCTTCTCTCCTTCTCCCTTGTACCTTTCCTCCTCCTCCTCCTCTTCCTCCTCGGAACCGCTCTCCACTCCTCCATGAGGTGCAATCATCATTTCCCAATCATCTTTGCTCACACCTCGTAACCTCGTTCGAGCCTCTTCGAGTGCTGAGCGTTCGTCGGGAGTGTTGCCGTGCGGTAAATTCTGAATGAGTTGTTGAAATGCTCGGAACGAAAGCTGAGAAGCCATGGAGGACGACGAAGACGTTCAAAGGGAGGAAGAGGAAGGAAAGGTCGAAAAATTCGTGCTCGAGGCGGTCTTCGTCGCTCGAGTCGCTTCGTAGATCCGTGCGTTATATCTCCGGTAACGATCTGTGCGTCCACGTGGAAAGAGAGAAAGGCGAAAGTGGGTGCCGGAAGATCGTCGATGAGCTCGAATTGTCGGATCGGGCGGTGTAAATACTTTCACAATACGACCTTGCTTGAGAGAGCAACCTCACGACGACAATCAGCAACGCCAAGGATACCGACAGAAGATCTGAGGGGCTTACGTAACACGGCGAAGCAGATCGAACAGAGAAACCTGTCAAGAAAGAGAGAAGCGAGAACGAGGATCAGCTTGTCGTGAGTCGCGGACCGTTGCAGTTGTATCGCAAGCACACTCTCCATATGCTCTCCAAGACGTTGGGGGGAATGAGGGAATCTTCTGAAGAGGCTCGATTCATTTCTAACCTGCGAAAACGAAAAAGAAACGTTGACCAGTTGACGGTCCGAAATCGATGAAATGTGAGAGAGAGTTTAGCGAGCAATGCTCATCACGGAAAAGTACGTACAGGGAGCTACTCAAGAGTGAAAGTGATCAGAATCGATAGACGTTTCGACGGTTTAACGGCGTGAAAGGTCGTTCGGTTGTTCCCAGAGAATGTTGTCGCGGTAGGCTGATGCGGAAAGATGGGCGATGAAGGCTCATCGCGTTTGCGTTCCAAAGCTGAAAGCAGAGGAAATTCAGCTTTCATTGAAGCTTCGAGCGAGAATGAGAGTGAAAAGGAGGGGAAGATGTACCGTGACCCATTCAGATGGAAAGAAGCGGAGCTGAACAGAAGAGAGTAATGACAGGATTAGGCCAAAGTCGCGTTGAAGAGAGCAAAAGTGTCGAAAAGAGGAGGGACTTACGAGCAAGGAATGAATCCTTTGAAGTTCTTACCTCTGTTCAGGCAATTCTTGAGTGATCGGTAAAGACTGTCGACTAAGGGTACTGAGAGGACTCACGATCTTGTCGTCATCATTGCGCACTCTGGCGGCTTTCAATCTCGCAAGACATTGTTCGAGTGCCTCCACCTTGCTAACTCTCCTCCTCCCAGTAGTGCTGAACGTACTGTTCTCGAGTTCTTCGTACTGGTCCATGTTGAGGAGACCGAGGAGAGTCCTTTTGAGGCATTTGAAGTACTTATCGCCATCGGGATTCGGAGCGGATTCGAGGTCCTGAGCGACTCCAGTACAGAATTCGGACCAGCGTTGGTGGAGGTAAATCTCATCCTGTACAACAAAAGTACAGTCCGAGAGACAAGTAAGCGGGATGAAGGAAGAGATGAGCCCGCCCGAAAGTGAGAAAACAGACTCACTCTGGCTGCGATGAATTGTTCCGCGACTGATTTGAGTTTCTCGTACGCCTAGTTCCATACTCATACATGTTGCGATCAGCAAGTCGTCCCCTCGAACGCGACTGAGAGGGAGGAACTCACGTGAATGTCCCTCTCACCGCGCGCTTTAGCGAGTGCCGACCTCAACGCATTCGAAATATGTGGCTCCTCCTCGTTCATCATCCCCCAATCTTCATCAACATTTTCCAGCTTTTTGTGAATCCCATCGAGTTCGGCCCTTTCAGCATCATTGCTGCCCGTGGGTAACGCATTGAGGAGTCGCTGAAACGGGACGAGCGGCGGTCCCATCGACGAACTCATCGTCTTCGTCGTCCTCCTTGTTGTCGCAAACGAAGTGAACAATCAAGAAGAGAGAGTCGTTTTGCGCTCGAAGCTCGTTTGGAATTCGAAGGGTATCCGTGCCCTCGCTCGGATCTCGTGTCGATGCGTACGTTTTCGTGATTCATGCTCGACAAGGGCGAAGGTCGAAGTGGGTTCCAACGGCTTCGAGCTCGTTCCACTCGAGAAGGGCGAGTTCCCCGTCGAGTCGAAAGAGATCCGATTCGGTCTCTGAAGGGGAGTAGCCGATTCCCTTCATGTTCCAGTCCGTGGTTCCTATTGTTCATGAGAAAGTGGGTGAGCGAAAGCGATACGGGATTCGAATCGAAAACCGAGAAAGAGAAAGGATTAGACTTACTCTCGCTTCAACAAATGGGCTCATCGATCGGAAAGCGAGAACGTCAACCGTATCGAGATCCTTAGATCATGAAGAGACAATTTAGTTGCTTACAGATTCACCGAAAAGAGAGTCCCGAATACAGAAAAAACTTTGAGTCCAAACAACGAGATTCAACTTCCTCACGATTCCTCCTCCGTCCTCGTCTCATCACCCTCACCGTCTTTATCCGCATCATTCGATTCATTCGACGATTCCCTCCTCATTGAAGGTTTCAAATCAACGACTAAAACGCTCAAATTATCCGTACTGAAATTCCTATATTTTCCCCACTCTCTCAGAGTCATCATCAGCTCGAGTCTTACTCCTCTCTCTCTCGCTCAAAAGAGAGTCGAGAGAAACAGAAAGAGAGAGGGGGAAACGAGGAGGACTTACGCAAGTGCATGATCCAATAACCTCTGACTCGCATCCTGAGCGTTCAGACTCTTTCTACAAATCTCGACGGCTTCTTCATCTGAACAAACGTCCCATAACTATCGTTCATCCCAGTCAACCAACTCATCTCATCAGTTCTCATACCTCTACTCTCCCTTCCTCTCGAGAAGAGGGACTCGGAACTCGACTCGACTCGGAGACGAGAAGAGAGGAGAGAAGAGAAAAGAAGGGATAAAGAGAGAGAAAGGGAGAAGAAGAGAGAAGAGAGACTTACACCATCACAAGCAACGATTAACCAATCATCCTTCTCTCCCAATTCAGTTTCAGTCGTGTAGGGTTTTCCAACGACGAATTCTTTCATTGATGAATCTCCTAGAGCTCGAGTAACCGCCAAGACACCTGTACCCGCACGCGAGAACGCATCAGCTATCGAGCTCGAGCTCACTCACTCTTTTGAGAGAGAGAGACGAGAAGACAGGAAGAGACGGAGAAGGGAGACAGAGAGAAGATGTACCGTTCACGCGATTATTGAGAACGAATCCACCAGCATCGGTAATTCGTTTAACTTCGGACAAATCAGTCCCTTTATGATCGTACGACAATCTAACTGCTTTACCTCCTCGACTAGTGTGTGCGTGGTCTCACAATACGTATCAGTTCTCCCGAGAGCTTCTCACAAATCAAGTTCGTCGAAGGGGACTCACGATAATACCGCTCTCGCATCTCCCACATTACCCACATACAAAGTCTTCTACCTCACTCCCTCTACAACCTGTGCCGGTCCCTCCACCTTAACTCCCCCTCCTTCCTCCTCTCCCTCCTTCTCGAATACTATTCCCTCTCCTAATCCCGCCGTCCCTTTCTTTCCCCCCACCGCATTCCCCTGCGCATCCTCGAGACGAAGGAACGCGACGACGGCGGTACATCCCGAATGAAGGTTCCGAGAAGTAGCGAGATGAGAGAGGTGGGAATCGACTTGTTGGAAAGTTTTATTGAGGATCGAAGGGACCGAAGTTGATGGTGACGATTGATTCAAATTCGCCAATAAATACTACAAGTCCCGAACATTTCTTATCAGCACGACCTCGCCCCAGCAAAGAAGGGAGAAAAGCTGGGAGAAAGAGAGAGAGAGAGTGTGGAAGCGTACCTTATGAAATTCCATCCCACACCATTCCGCGGCATGTTTCCCCGCATGACCATCCCAAACTGCCCAAAAACCCTGATCCCTAACTCCTCCAAAATCATAAATAAAAGAATGAGCATCTTCCATAGTTCGTCGACATTTCTTGTTTCGATCGACTGAAACTCCTACTCGAAATCCTCCACCCGGTGAGCTGGAGGAGGAGGATGAGGGGACGGGGTGTTGGTTCAAGACGCCGAAGGTTTCGGAAGAGGAGGCGAGAGTAACGGGTACGACGAGTGCGTTCCCACCGGCGGAGGAGGAAGATGAGGAGGTAGAAGCGGAAGAAGATGAACGGGGATTCATGTGACGATGTAACACCGGTAATTGATCCGGTTCGTCGGAAGTGACGGGTGGACACGTTTCGTTTATCGCTTTAATATCCAATTTCAACGTCGGAGGAGTCGTCCCTTCACTCTGACTTGACCCTGCGGAAGAGTCGCCGGAATTCGAGGAAATCGAGTTGGAAGGAGAGAGCGAAGTGGAGGAGGGTCGATCAGGTCGGCGAGACTGTAGAGAAGAAGCCAGATTGACTGACTACCGCGTTGAACTGAGGGGGTCTGGAGGGAAGCGGGAGAGATGGGAGATCAAGAAAGGGATGGGTCTTAGATGAGACCGATTCGGAGGCAATTGAGGGCGGACTGAGTTGGAGTCGCGGGTGCGAGGAGAGTGCGTCGGTACTGGCTACTGATAGAAGTCGGCGAGAGACTCGTACAGCTGATGTATGGGGAATTGGAGAAGAGAGAAGCGGGGGAACGTCTTGGTTGGATTTGGCGTGCGTTTAAGGATGCCGCTCGGGTACTGAAGTGTCTTGTGAGGTAGGCTGAGTATGCTGGTGATAGCGAGAATCGAGTAAACAGAGTCGGAGAAAGAGGTCAACGACTCGATTTCTTGATGACGCGTGTTCATCATTCTTTCTCTCGCTCTTCACATCTTCGCTTGATTCGCTACATTGCTTCGACTCTTCAGCTACGCCAGTGTACCCCCGCCAGAGTCTCAGATCCTCGCCGTTCTCATCATCATCCGTCTCGAAGTCGAAGAACGCTCTAATTCTCCTCGCTTCTCTCTCTTGCTCTCAAGCTCCAAATTCAACTGCTCCATGTAAGTCAAGGCAGTCACTACTGGCGAGCAGACTGGGCTACAAGACGAGACATCTCCCGAAGGATGACAATCGTATCTCGCGGATCTTTATCCTGTTAAAGAAAAGTCGTTGAATAAGGGTTTACCCACTGACGGGAGGAACGTATGAGGAGGATTGCTCTGGGGAACTCAATCGACTTCGAGCCAAGATTAGGACGAGCTGACGACGCCGATCGGATTCGGACGATGAATAGAACTTGTATTACTCTTTTTTTCTCTCATCTGCCTTGGTCGCTACCGGGTGAGTCTCTGAGCTCTCAATCTTGACCGAGCTCGGAGGAGAAGGAGGAGAAGTTAGGTAGGATCCCTTTCGAATGATGAGAAACTTTTAGAAAACGTCGGAACCAAGTTTTGAGATGTCGACCATACAATTTTCGTTTATTGCTTACTGACGGAACGACGTGCTATAGAGTGATCATTCGAGACCGAGGAATCTCAGCGCGGACGAGCTGACAACGTCGATCGGATTTGGACGACGACAGAGCTTTTGTTTCCTCTTCTTCAACTTTTTCTCGTTCTCCTCTGTTGTTCTCCATCAACCGTTTCTAGGTGAGTTTGCGCTACCCAGGCTCTCTTTGAGAACTCCAAGGCGACCATGGGGATTTTTCTCGAGTGATGAGTAACCTTAGACGACGGAATCAAGAAACTCTTTTTCTTTTGAGATGTCGACCACAAATTCTTTTCGTTTATTGCTAAACTGACGGCACATTCTCGACCTTATCTATCTTTCCATGAGACACCCTGTCGTAAGCGAGTTAGTTAGTTACTGACCTCCCCTTTCGTTTCGTTTCCTCGCTTCGAATCGAAACAGTCCTCGCTTTCCGTTCTCTCTGAATCCCGAATGTCTTTCACCCCTCGACTCTCCACTACTCATTTCGTCCCACCCTCCTCATCAACGATCTACTTCACCTACACTCCTTCCCCTTCTCTTTCTCCCTCCTCCAACGCTGAACAACGACTCCCTCGGTTCGAACCTCAACTCTGGACGAATCTCTTCTCCCCCTCTTCGAACTCTAACTCTAACTTTAACGAATGGTATTCGATCCCTTTCCTTCCTTCTCCACATCCTACTCTCAATGGTCTCCTCATAGCGACCGTCGAAGTCCCGCGAGGACAGGGAGAAGCGAGTTATGAATTCATTTTATCGATTGAAACATTTCGATGATGAGGGGAGGATCGAATGGTTAGGAAATCAAGATGGGAACGGGAAAATACATTTCGTTACCTCTCTTTTGGGACCTACTATCAGACCATTGAGAAGCGAGGGAGTCGAAGGAGATTGGAGTGAGGAGGAGGAAGGGAAAGTTCTCATTGGTCGATTCTCGACTCGAATGAATGAAGACCTAAGTTACTATGATCTAACGAGTATCGTCGACTCCTGGAAAGAAGGTTCTGAAGCAGTGAAAGGGTTGACAATGGAACAATCCTCGTTCGTCATTTTCCCTCTTCTCTTCCTCCCTTGAAAATCGCTCTTTCTAACTAACTCAAGCGAGTTCATTTCTAGTCGTACCTGGTTCATCCCCCTAACCCTTTCCATCCTCCATCCTCCTCCTCAACGCCGCTCTCGAACGTTTCCCCTCGATTCATCTCCCAACTCTTACTACTCGAATCAATGCCCTCGTTTTCCTCCCCCTCTCCTCCTAGACGTCTCATCGTCTTCCCTTTCTCTTCGAGCGGGACCAACTCGAGCCTTCTAGGCTCTCATGAGGATGAGGATGGAGGAAAGCTCCTGCTTCGATGTGAACGTGACGACCCCGAAAACGAAGAAAAAGGAGGTGTAGTTTTCGTTCAAAGCTCATCCTCCTCTCTCAAATCCGATTCATTCGACTCACTCATCTCTCTCGCCGTTTCCATTGCTGCTCGATCAGCTCTCTACCCATCATCATCCTCTCACACTATCTCGGCCGCCGTCCAAGTCCAAGAAGAAGAAGAAGAAGAACCGATTCAGCAGCCGTCGAAAGATTTAACGTTATGTACCTGGAACGCCCTCGGTCCCGATTATACCCTCTCCTCCCTACTTCGCCACCTATCCCGTATCTTATCCTCCTCTCATACGTCAGAAAGATTGATTGAGACCCTGAAGAAAGGAGGTGTGATGCTAGACGATGGGTGGCAAGATACCTCTCCTTTTTCACTCTGACGCCTCAACGGGAGAAGGAGAAGAGCTGCAAGGGTTGAGGAGCTTTGGAGTGTGGGAGGGATGGTATGACTTGAGTGAGCGAGTAGAAAAGGGAAAAGAATTGGAGGGAGCTGTAAAGAGGATTAAGGGGTTCGGGATTGAGAGGATTGGAGTTTGGATCACTATTACCGGTTACGCAGATCTCCCTTCTCTGAGCTACGTCTCTGATTCCAGCAGCTGAGAAGTGACAGAGGCGTACAGTTACTGGAATTGTCGCCACCCGTCCTTCTCCTCCTCCATCGAAAACTTCTCAACGATTCTCGGCACGTTCTCTTCCCCCTCTCACAACTCCTTCCACTTCACCGCCCCCATTCCCTCCTTCTCCTGTCTCCGTTCCTTCTACTCGTCTTATTTCTCCCATCTCCACCGCGCCGGAATCCAATTCCTCAAAAATCGATAACCTCTCCCTCGTCTCCTCCCTGGTTTCACTCTCCGACAAGACCCCTCCCAGTCTCTATCGTTCCTCCTTACTCTCTATCGTTACAACCGAGTCTTCACGAGTATTCGGGTCAGAGATTGTAGTGACATGGTGTATGGCTCATTCAACTCGAATCCTCCCCTCCCCATTCTCGCTTTCTCCTCGAACTCCCACTCCCTCCTCCTCCTCCTCTAGGGCGACTCTCCGAAACTCGGATGATTATTTCCCGAATGAGCCTGATGCCCATCGATGGCATATCTACCTTAAACTCCTTAAACCTCCTCCTCACTCGTCACTTGAACGATTCCTTCGACCCGGATCTCGACATGTATCAAGAATCTCACGCTTTTGGGGCGTTCCATCTCGCATTACGAGGATTCTCTACCGCGAGGATTTGGGCTACGGACGAAATCGAGTCGAAGTCGGAATCGAATGGAGAAGAGCAGGAGGGAGAGGGTAAAAAGCTCGGGGAAGGGGAGTATGGATGGAATCGACTTTTGGGAATCAGTCGGGAAGGAATCAAGGTTATTCAAGCGAGGGTGAAAGCTGGTTGTATACTTTCTAATCAGGCTCTCTCGAGGGAGAGCACGCACCGAGAAGGAGGAGGAAGAGGTGAGGCGTTAAAGATTGGATTAAGCTCGATAGGGGGGAAAGGAGCTACGCTAGGATTCTGGAACTGCCAAGCTTCCGGTTTTGTCGAGGTAAGGATCACGAGGGAAGACATCGCGGACGCGCTGGGAACACGAGAAGGAGAGGAAGAGGAAGAGGGAGATGGTTATTTTCGTCGGAGAAAGTTTCGGTCCCTCTCCCTTTGATCGTTCCACTTCCCCAGCAATCATCACCACCTTCACCTTCTCCTTCTCCTCATCATCTACTGACACTACGCCGACGGAGTTGCAACTTTCATTGGTACAGACGATACTTCCGGAACGAACCGTTCGAATAGCGACGATTATCGAATTGGACGAACTCGAGTCGAGGAAAGGAAGGAAAGTGAAGGTCGGGTGTTTGGGGTTGAGGGATAAATTCGTGGGATCAGAGGCGGTCAAGAAGGTCGAGGTTATTGAGCGAAGAGAAGGGAAAAGGGACAAGCAAAAGAAAGAATCGATCGAGCAAGGATCACTCGCTCCTGCTCCTGCTCCTTCGACGTCGGAATCGGTATCGAGTAGCTTCCCATCTCCTCCTCCATCGTCGTCACATCTCCCTTTCCTCGTCACCTATTTTGCAAATCTCTTCCTCCCTCAAACATCTGTTTCGACCGCTTCCTCGCGACGTCAAACTCCTTCAGCCGATCTCTCCTCGTTCTTCCGCTCGTTCCTTCAACGTCCATTCTCGACATTATCGAACGAGATCCGAGGGATTCTCACATTCGGGATCGCAATGATCGTTTGGGCTTTCAAGACCCGTCAACTTCGAAGAATCGGAGACGAAACAGTGATCGAGTCCTCAACAACGAGAGAACAAGAACAGTCACAGAAGGAAGAGCTCGGAGCCACCTCAACAGAGAAGGAGGACGAACCGCAGTCGACGAGAGCGATAACCCTTCAAATCGAGCTCGAATTCATCTCGCCTCAAGTCGCATTCTACTTCTCTCCAGCGCTCTCATGTCCGAGTGATATCGAATTCAGATTAGATGGAGCCGTTATCGAGGAGGAATACGTCAAAGCGAGGGAAGAGGGAATCGTCGAAGTCGATTTTGAGGGGTTCTGGAGGGAGAATGGGAAGAGGATCAAGCTGGGAAGTAGGAGTTGGATTATTGATGTTACGTATAGAGATCAACCGAGTGGGCGAGCTTAGAAGGGTCAGGAGAAGTCTCGTATCGTCTTTACTCCGTTTTCTCGTTCGTTCCTTCGTTCATTTTCGTTGTCGATTCGATCTCTTGTTACAAAGCATCGTCATTCTATCTACAGTTTCCACGAGAGTAGTTCCCCTTCTAAGGTCGTAATTCAACTCCAGCATTCTTCGAGATCGCAACCATTCTCGCTCCAAACTCGAACGGATCTCGCTGTGACCAATCATCACATTTTCATCAGCTCCTTACTGCCTTCGCCAAAGAAGAAGAAAAGTCATCACTCACCTCAAACGCGACAAACTCATTCCTCTTCTCCTGATCCCGAGTCTGTTGAATCCCAAACATGTCCTCGAAATTCGTCGAGATCCATCCAATCGCTTCTTTCCTAGCAACTTCTCCTCTCGATAAACGTTGAGCCCACGCTGCCTCGAACAAGAGAGTACGAGTTTGCCATTCCTCCGGAAGCTGATTCATCCAAACATGAAAGCAAAACAAAATCAGTTTTCTTCTCCTCGATGCGAAAAATGCGAGAGAGGGAGGGAACTGACACCTAGAGCAATCTTGACTCCAGCTCGATGTAAAACGGTCGTATGCGAGTCCTTTGTCAATGGAGGGCCAGGAAGAGCTCGACGAGCGTCCCAAGACTCTGGGAATGACCGAGGAGGGGAGAGAATGACCCCGATTGAAGAAGACGCAAGTTCATCCGCGACGAGATGGGCTTCTTGCGCTCCTGACCTGTTATACCAGCTCTGCTTCAGTAACTTTTCACAAAGTACAGAAAGAGAGAGAGGAGCTCACAGGATCCAACGCATTTCAGAGTGAGTTTGAGTTTGAGCTCGAGCTTCGATTTCTCGCTTGAGGAGAATCAAACTAGCGATCGTATCCTCCTTGTCGACCTCAATGACGAGCGGTAACTCTCCCTTGACGACACGAGCGAAATAATCGGCCGTCGAAGAAGAAGAAAAAGATGATTCGGCGAGACCTTTGAGGAGAAGTTGCCGAAGTTGAGCGATTTCGGTCGAGATGGAAGGTTCTTGAGAACCTTTGTAGTGGCCTAGAGCGATATGCAGTGCGACTTCCGATCCAATAATCGCTTCCTTCTCGAGAACTACGTACGAAGGATGGTTCTCCCGAATCAACGCCATCTCCTCAGTGATTCGAGCGAGAACCGAAAACGTACTATTCTTCGCACCCGTCCTGAACGCAACACTAACTCCCTTAAAGAACCCATTCTGTCTAGGAGCTGTGATCGCTTTCCCAACTCCGCTCTCTTCCGCCACTACTAGATGTTTCCCTCCGAAACTGAGACCGTCGATCGCACGAATTGCCGGGAGAGCGCGTTGGGAAAGGGAGAGTTCGCCATGAGTGAGGGGATCGAAAACTTTAGCGTCCGAGGTGGATTTCTCCTGATGGAAGAATTATACGGTGAGTTTGACGTTCCCACACCCCACACAGTCAAGGGGACTTGTGTAGAGGTAGAACTCACGGCGACGATGTCGGTTAGACCGAGAGCTGGACCGAAAGCGTAGAAACTCGGAAGGAGACTTCCTCCTTTCAAATCAACGACGGGTCTTCCTCCGGTTTCCACGCTCGGACAGCTCTTTGCGACACACTCGATCTCCCCTCCAACGACGACGACGACTTCATACAGCGCATCCTCCGTATCGACGAGATTGACGAGCTCGGATCCTCCTCCTTCTCGTTTAACGAAAACTTCCTTAACTCCCACGAATTTAACTTGTTCAACCCAATGCTTTCCCCTCGTCGCTTTCCCCTCATAGTCGTACCCATCGTCCTGTTCCTCCCTCGGAAACTTCTTCGCCTCCGGAACCTCCGCACTCTTCGGTCCGTTCCTCCTCTCGATCTCTTCCTCTTTCGGTAGTTCTAGTGCTTGAGGGTTCTCGAGTTGAAGGATCCCATCGATAATTACTTGAGACGGAGTAGCTCCGAGGGAAAGTGGGTGAGAGGACCAGAGGACGAGATCGGCGTCTTTTTGGGGGGAGAGAGTTCCGACTCGATGAGAGAGACCGGCGACGCGGGCGGGGGAGGAAGTGACAGCGGCGAGAGCGAGATGGGCCTGGGTAATCGAAGGATTCTGTGAGCTGAGGAGAGGAATGGAAGGGGAAAGAGGGAGAGGGGAGAGGACTGACAGGAAGTCCGAAATGATGAGCTTGTTGAGCTTCGAACAAGAGATAACGAGAATCGAGAACAGGGTGATCGCTCTTCATGATGACCGTAATGTTATTTTCGCTCAAAATCTTCGGCGCATACTCGCTCCCTCTCCACGCTTCACGTTTATACCTCGCACTGTACGAATCTGATCAACCTCGCACCGCATAGAATGGTGCGCAGAGAACGGACGTACTTGGTAGCGAAAAGAGCGACGGCGGGAGTCTTGGTACCATTTCCAGGCCAAGCTTGTTTTAGGAGCTCCGGGACGAGGTACGCTTCGTGTGCGTGATGGAACTACTTCGGAAGGATTGTCAGTGAGCGTAAAAGGGAAGAGAGAGAGTTTAGGCTTACAGCAGCGATCGGAAATTCGAATTCGTGAGTATGTCGAACGAATTGATCGAGATCGGTCGTTTCTGTAGGGACGATTCGTTCTTCTTCAGTCGCCGATCGGATGGACTGAAGAAAGAGTCGACCCACCGTAGCAATGAGTATTAACCAGTACTTTCCCTCTCAGCACATCAACGAGTGCTTCGAGCTTCAAATCATCCGGGAACGCCGCCTCGTCCTCCCTCAATGCTTGTCCTTTCGAGTGAAATTCGAGTGCTTTGCGACAGAAAGCGTCTTGTTTCCTCTTCAGTTGACGAGCCGAATCGAACGCTGAACGGAAATTCCACGAGTTGTCCATTCGGACTTGATTGTGAACTCGCTTGATGTTCTACCGCTCACGACGACTATCAGTACGCTCGACTGTGGGAAAGGGAAAGTGAGAGGGAGTACTCACCTCGCCGCAAGCCATTTTCATTCGTCTCCAATAAGGTCTCTCTCCTCTCGGTTTCCTTTCCCCATCGGGTCTTCTGACGTCCCAGGGCATTTCGACGACCAGCGAGTCGGGAGTATTTGCTTGAGTCGCTCGGAGTTTGATCATGAATGCTTGACCTGCGCTCATTCAGAGGGTTAGTCGAGAATTCGAAGAGCAGGGAAAGAAGATTGACTCACCTCCGATCGAGTTTGCTGAACCGGGTAGGACGAGTGAAGTCGTCACACCTCCAGATACTGTTCGCTTGAACGCAAGATCGTGCGTATTGATCCCATCGAGAGAACGAAGGTGAGGAAGCTACGAGAAACGAAAACAGAGTCAATTTCTCCTTCCCGACGCGAGAGCAAGTTCGACGCACGGTTGGAGCAGCAACAGAGTTCGTATCATCCGACCCCGAAAGGGAAGGCATCGAATCAACTCCGATATGAGAATGCTGTGAGCGTTCCGAACTTGAATTCGTCAGCTTCTTTTCGTTCACTCATCTGATTCGAAAGGAAGCGCTCACCATATCGACAATACCAGGCGTTACCCAAGCTCCCTTCGCATCGATAATCTTGACATCCACATGTCTGAACGCATCAATCCGAATATTCTCCCCAATTTTCAAGATCATTCCTTTATCGAGTAAAATATCATGATTGTAAAGAATTTCTTTCCCATCTTTCTCCCCAGTCCATACTGTAGCGTTTCTGATTATGATAGGTTGAGTACCCTGCTCATCGACTGACGGGGTCAGCTTCTAAGAGGGGCGCGGAGCAGGATAGGGAGGAAGCGCTCACGGGAACGTAACCATCCGACTGAGTTCGTTCGTAGAAGCTATCAGGTACACCAGGTAACAGATCCAACTCTTCACACCTATCTACGACAGCTTGCCATTCGTTCCTCGCGGTCGAATCTAACGAACCGAGTTTCCTCGTCTCGCTTGCCGGTGCGGAGCCAGTCGAAGTCGGTAAGAATCCATAGTGATCCGATAATCTCCAGAGAGCTATCGCAGCTAGGACGAGACCAAATTGAGCGAGTTTCGATGATGATGAAGATGAGGATTCGGATCGAAGTGGAGAAGCTTGAGAGCGTTTACGGTGAGGATAGGGAGAGCGTTTGTGTTTCTCTTCGTCGTCGGAAGAACTCAGGTGAGGCATCCTCGAAGCTTCGGTGGTTTCGAGGCAGTGAGAGGGAGACAGAAGCGAAACCACGAGGGAACGAACCTTCGACTGGCACCATGAGGTACTTCGCTCTCGGTATGTTACGCTAGCAGGATACGAGAGTGAGACGAAGCAAGCTCTTGACATGGGCAATCTAAACTGAAAGCAAAAAGGAAAAAGTTTCCAAAGAATGAAGATTCCGTTTGCGAAAGAGGTTTCAAGCAATGATAGCGAAGGACTCAGAGCACAGCGACTGGGGAGAACAGAAGAAGAATGTGAGAGGCGAGAGCAATTATTGGCAGTGCAGAAGGATCTACTCGAGGGATCTAGAGGGCACCGAGGATACGTTAGTCAATTCGTTGGGTTCTCGCAGGTGGGAGCTTACGAGAGTCGAGAGAGACGTACAGAAAGCGAGAGGTCATCTTAACGAGAAATGCGGAGTCGACAAAACAGAGGAAGAAGCTCGAGTTTCGATTCTGAAAGTCGCGGGAGTCGGGTTCACTGTAATTGAAGCCGAATTTGGAGTCGACGACCGTCTCAGTGAGTCTTCTCGTTTGAGCTTTCATATCTGAGGAAGCTACTTACAGACTATCCAACGAGATCGCTATCAAAGACCAATTCAATCCGGCGCCTTGCCAATATCCCTCTCAAGCCGGCAATTATCAGATCGTATTCATCATCTCCTTCGGCATCGGCAGGCGGGACAGAGATCTTCTCCACGTTCGCGGTCCATGATTGTTTCACGAGTCGAACAACTCGATTGAGGGAAATGTCCTCTCCGAACCGAATGAATCTCAGACCTTTGAGTAGGGGTCGTTTCGGTTGACGAAGCGCATTGTAGTTGTGGGGGTCCGGGAACAACTCCTCTTCGTAGGCGGATTTGAAAGTTTCCGATTCGAATTCGAAAGTATCGAGGTTTGGTACTTTCGCGAGCGAGTCGAAGAAGCGTTCGAAGCGAGAGGAGGTCGAGGATGGTAGAGGTCCGGGGAAGTCCTCTTCGTGTTCTGAGGCACCAAATTGAAGGGTTTGTAGAAGAGGGAATTGGGAGTAATCGAGATCGAGGAGGACTTCAATATTGAGGCGAAGCTTTCGAAGAGTTGAACAAGAGGCTGTGAGGAGTGGTCGAATCGAATGCGCGAACGCGTAATAATCCATGATGGCGAGTTTTTCGAGTCGAGGAAAGGGAGGAAGGGACGTCGTTTCGCCTTCGACTCCGACAAGTAAAAGGTCCTTCAGATGAGGGAATGTTTCCGCAATCCTTGCGAGCTCCTCATGGTCCAGAAGCTGCATCATCAACTCTTCCAAACCTTGAACGTGCTCGATGCTGTCGAGCAGCAGATCGGGAGTTACCCTCTCATCATCAAACAGTATCTTTTTGACTCCCGGTATAAGACGGATCGTTTTCTGGATCACGTCGACGGAAAGAGTCACGATTTTCGCTTCTGTTGTTGCGGAAAGGGCAGAGGACCAGCTCGACATATCCAGTACCTCGCTGTTGAAATCGACCGCCTTCACACCTCCTTTGCGAGTTGCGGATGTTCGGCGAGAGTTCTCAAGAGTAGTGACGAGACGAACGAGGGAGCAAGTTGATGAAGAGGTACGTCAATGCGGGCTGGAAATGTGTTCATACTGATCTGATGATAAAGTTCGCGTTGGGCGGTCGAAAGGAATTGACGAGAGACGAGGCAGCATCGAGCAAGGTCGGAGCTTGTGCAAATCTCCCTCTGCCTTAAGACTTCGATGATGAGCTCGTCGGGAAGTCGATGAGAGGCGGGAGTGCCGTGTGTCATGTCGTAGCTGAAGTCGAAGGAAGGGAGATCTCAGAGGGAGGAACGAAGAGCAGAGGAAGATTGAGAACCGGCTGCAGAAGAAACGGTTCAGCGGGCACAGAGCGCTCATGCATAGCGGAGGCACTTACCGAGAGGTCTACGTGTTCAGCTGAGAGGAATAAGGCCCGAATGCAACAAGACTAGAGCGAAAGGTAGGCACTTCGTTCTGCTGCCGCAAGGGTCAGTCATGCGAGCGGGGTCTATTCCTCACTAGTAGATCGACTCACTCTATACTCCAGTGGCGATCGCGATTCAACGTTGAGGAGAAACGGGCAGAGTTGAAGGAGTGTTTAATGAAGAACGATTCGTTGCCGACCAGGGCGTGTGATCGGATGAGACTTCGTCTGACAGCTGAGTGTATTTTCTAGCTAGGTGCTGATGGATGCTCGAAGTCGATAGTGAGGGCAGAGGGGAGATGCA
>NW_027481061.1:0-31975 GCF_050403485.1 Sporobolomyces salmoneus
GTCAACAATCAGCCGATAGGTCCCAAGGTGGAACGACGAGTAACAGAAACTGACCTTCTGAGCCCGAATACAGTGCTGTAGAGCTTAGACGTGATGAAGGAGAAGAAAGAGGGGTTGATAGGTCTTGAAAGTCGCGGGTTTCACGAGCGTGAGATCTCTCGAATGGTCGAGATGACAGTGTGAAGGGGTCGAGTTCCTGTACGAGTAAGGATCGAGGAAAGAGCGCAGGGGTGAGAGGATCGAGAGACGAGGAAGAGGACGCGATCTTTGCTCGAAAGCACGTTCGCCCCAAAAGGAAAGGATGACGTGATTGTGGGCAACCCGTAAAACCGGCAAGTCCGCGGATGTCAGAAGGTGCGTGCGCGAGCGAACAAAACTCGAGATTTGACTCGATTTCTCTCTCTCTTTCTTTCCTTTTCTTCACTCGACCCCCTTCTCCGCTTCGACTGTCAACTCGTTCAAGCAAGACTCGAAGTGAGTGGAAGGTGTCCTCGTGGTCAGTCAGGGTGTAGCCAGCTGGCAACGCAGGGATCTCTCAAGTGCGTACCTCTCTCGCTCTCTCTCGCTCTCTCTCATCGTCGTCGAGCAGCAGCTGACTCTCTCCTTGTGTACTCTCTGACAGAAGGAGTCGCTCGTCGTCAGAAGATCAATTGAAGACGATATCATGGACCTAGGTACAGCTGCATGACACTGTATAACATGCTGGTTAGTCTCTCGCTCTCCCTATCTCCCTCTCTAGATGCCCTCCTCGCTTGATACAGACGAGCTGACTAGAGTGGTCATGTGCAGGAGTCTCGGGTTGAATACCACTGTCAACCGGACGACTGGAGTCCTAAGCTTGTGTGAGTTCGCGTCACTCTCTTTTTCCCTTCTCTCCCTGTTGCTGACTTTCGCATGGGAGTCTGTCATGGTATGGTTATTGTTCACATAGTTTCGTTTGATTGAGCCCATCCTTTTTTTTTTTTTGTATTCTGGGACGAGAACTTGTCGGCCGGAGGCCAATTGCCTATGCGAAATACATCAGGTTGAGCTCGGGAACAAATCGGTACCTCAATCGGCGGTTTTTGTCGCTGCCCGCTTCAGTCGGTTGCGCTACTTGATGACCAGGTGGGGACAACTCGAGGAGAGTCGAGAAGCAAAGGAGCCGACGATGGAGCAGAACAAAGTCGAGGTGGAGATTTTCAATGTCCTGCTTTCGACGTCCCTCTATTTAGCGGCAGCCACTACTCATCGAGACATCTTGGAGTTCAATGCGGGTCGTTGGCATCCAGTTTTCGAGGAGGCTAGTCGACATGGGAGCGAGGTATTCGGGATCAGAAAAGCGTTGGAAAACTCGGCGTGGTTGAAGGAACACAAGGAATCGCTCGAGGGCTGGTTCGTCAAGGCTACGGAGTGGTGGGTTCGTGAAGACGAAGAAGCCGAGGAGAAGAAGAGGTCGGTTTTGAAGGATGCGTTGGTGGTTATGAAGAGCGAATTGACTTCCATTTTCGAACGTGTCGTGAGTGTTTTGCTACTTCTGATCCGTCGAATCCGTCCGCGCCGATTGATGAGTCAGTTTCTTGCTTTAGGAGAGACTACATTCCGAGAATCAACGTGCGTTCGCCGCCGTCAGTCGAAACCAAGTTTAACTTTTCGAGCTTCACTTCTCCCTTGTCTTGTCTCATGCTGCTCTCTTCTTCTCTATTCCGCTCTCCCTCTTCGACTCCCACATTTCCACTGTTCTCTTACGAGCTGACTTCTCACATCCTCCTTTGATTCTGTCTTGTCTTGCGAAAGAGCTATTCCTTCTCTCCCTCGAACGAAAATCGAGACCTTGAAAGTGTCCGTTGAGTTCAGCAGCCCTGCTCTGCTTCCTATTCGACTGAAGCGTCACCTACCAATCCAACGAACTCGAATCAGCGGACACGGCAAGAAGTCAAAGACGGGAATGAAAACTCACGAATTCGTTCCTGCTCTTTCTCTCTCTAAGGATGTCATTCATTCTTCGAAAGCGCAAGACCTTCCGATCCGTCGTCGTAGTCTCTCCCGCTCTACTCTATTCCCATTCCGTTTCTCACACGAGTTCCGGAGTTTGCATCTTGAGCTTGCACCCGAAATCCTCTCCAGTTTCTGTCTTTTCGTTTGATCGAATCCTGTTCTTATTCCTTACAATCACACTATATACACTCCACCATATCGTACAATCCAATCTCATCTTCTTTAGAATTCACCTTTCTCCGCCTCAGTCGGTTCCAACCTCTTCTCGCCTCTACATTAATCTCACTCGAAACACAATTAGCACGCCATTCTCGCCAAAAGAGAGATGAGAGAGAGAGAGAGAGAGGAGACAAGCGAGACGTACACAGTGTTCCCAAACGAATTACCTCCCATACTTTGACCCGTCGTCGTTCCTACTTGAGCTGCTCCTTGTCCTCTAATCAGTTTCATCTCCTCTCTTTCGTCAGCTCTCTGCGCGTTCACTGCGCGCGAGAGAGTGAAAGACTCACCCGAGTGCGCCATCCGTCAGAGCGTCGACCCCTACTCATCAAGAGCCCGAGAGAGTCAGCTCCCGAGAAAGAAAAAGAAGAAGAGAGGGAAAGGGGAACGAACCTGAAACGGTATGTTTCTCATCTGCAGCTTCTTGATCCCCTTTGACGTGGTGGTATGCTTTGTCAACAGCTCCCATAAGACCAGACATCGTTTTTTCGTTTCGTTTAGGCGGTTTCGGTCGGAGTTGGAAGAAGAGAGACGAGTTTTTTTTGCGTTCGGAAGACGAAGTGAGAGGTAGGTGGGAGAAAGTTGAGTGAAGGAAGAAGGAGAAGAAAAGCGAAAGGGATTGCGATAGAAAAGAGAGCGAGCGAAGCCGGTCAAAACTCGAATCTTTGATTCGACTGGATCAAGGGTTGATGATGCGGAACGAACGAGGCTTGAACTCGAGCGGCTGTCAATCTCGTCAGCATTTAGTGAGCAGTACTCAAGACAGAGTAGGGTGAATCCGAATCGAGAGAGACAGAAACGAAACTTCGAGCTCAATCTAGTGGATCGGCTTCGTGAGAGATTGGAACGAAACTTTGGAGATCTCAATACACACTTATATTCACGATGTCGAAAAGCGAGGAAGGGGAGGAGGTTGGAAACGGCTACTGAAATTATCGAAAATCGGAAGAACGAATTACTTTGATTCTTCAATCTTTTTCGCGAGTTCCGGTACGGCTTCGAATAGATCTGTTGATCCACACCATGACCTCAGGTCAGGAACTTCTAAACACGCTGAAGTGAGAGAGAAGGAGAAAGGAACGAACCAGCAACGAGTCCAATATCGGCAACTTGGAAAATTGGTGCATCTCCATCCTACTCACACTCTCCCATCACTCATCAGCTTCCCGTCTTACTACCGAAGGAAGGAGAATGCGTTGTCTTACCTTATTGATCGCGACGATACATTTCGAATCCTTCATTCCCGCCAAATGTTGAATCGCACCCGAAATTCCAACCGCGACATAAAGTTCCGGCGCCACCACCTTTCCCGTCTGTCCTACCTGAAGGGAGTTATCCGCGTATCCTGAATCTACGGCAGCTCGAGAAGCACCAATCGCGGCAGAGAGGGAATCGGCCAAGGGAACGATCGTTTCGTCGAATTGGGATTTCGATTTGAGTCCTCGACCACCGGAGACGATTCGTGATGCGGAACCGAGATCAGGTCGTGAAGATTTCGTTAATTCTTCGGAAACCCATTCGGCTTGACCTGTATCACTCATCCCTCCACAGTCAGTTTTCCTCAAATTTCCCTCGACTTGACTGAAAATAAGAGAAAGGCGTACGTTCTCCAACCTCCTCAGCTTCCTTCGAATCAATCTGACATTCCTCCGTACCTTCCTTCGCAGGCTCCCATGTACTCGCTCGAACGGTGAATACTTTAATCGGATCTTTTGAACGAACCGTCGAAATTGCGTTTCCGGCGTAAACGGGTCGAGTGAAAGTATCCTCCGCTTCGATCGACATTACATCAGAGATCTACTCACCATACACACTCATCGTCAGTTCTCTTCCGGTTCCCTTGAGACTTCTCCTCGAGAAAGAGAGAAAAGAAGGAAGAAAAGTGAAAAATTGAGAACTCAACTTGTTGTACATCGAGTAATCCAGCAACCCTCGGGAACAAATTCTTTCCCAATGCGGAATGAGGTCCGGCCAAATGCGTATAATTACCGTTCTTAACCAACGCAGCTAAGAAAGGAGCGACGGGTTCGGCGAGAGTGTGCGAGAGCGAAGGGGAGTGGCGTAGGAGGAGATTCGTTAGACCGAGTCTGGAGAGCGTCGGAAGAAGAGTTGAAGGTCAGCTCTGGTGCCGCCCGGTTGAGAGGCTTCTTGGAAGGAGAGAGAGGTGAGAGAGGGATGGGCATCGGTAAGTCGAGATCCCGAAACAACGAGCTCATCCACAGCTCGCACACCGTGAGCTCCCTCGCCATACCATAGACCGTACTTTATCCAGCTCTCTGTTCCGTCCCCTGAGCGTCTCGTCCCATCTCGAACTGATCGGCTCCCCCTCAAGAGATTCTCGAACTCACTTCTTGACCCCCTCCTTAACTCCTTCCAAGCTCCCCTCATCCGGTCCAATCAATACTCCATCTACCGTACCCCCCAATTTCTTCGCAGCGGTAATCGCATTGAGGGTAGCGGGGACGAGTGAGGAATCTTTCGTTTCGATGAATACTAGGGATTTCGCCGCGAGTGATCGGGACGACGTGGTGAACGAACGAGCTGCGGGTCGGAGGGAGGAACGTAGGAGAGGAGGAAACATTGTGTGCGTTGAGTGAAGAGAGAGAGAGGAACGGGAGGGAAGTGGAGTTTAAAACTGAGGAGAGCGCTCTCTGACTCGAGGTGAGAGGAGAGTTGTAGCAGATTGCGTATGATAGTGTAGTATAATTTATCGTCCAGTCTACTGAATTTACGGAGGTGTCAAGAGCAAGCGAGAGCGAAGTCCTCTCTCTCTCTCTCTTTCACCTCGCCTTCGACCGAATCCGACCAGAGACTCGACCGACGCTAGATAGAGGAATCCTCAAAAGAATGCCTCGACGTAAGCCTACCATTCTCCTCTCCTTTGTCCCGCTCGTTGTTCCTCGAGAAATGAATGAGCAAAACAACACACGCTCCCTCTCTCTCGCTCTCATCTCTCGCTCCCCCCACTGAGCGGCTGTACTGACATTCGTGGGATTGTGACGCTACGTAGGTTCATCAACAGCCTCTTCGGCATCTACCGCCGCGGCTCCTCGTCGTTCATCTCGAAAATCAATCACTGTTCTCCCTCCTCCTTCCTCCACCGCTTCTACCTCCTCTTCGTCAAAGAAGAATGCACCGACGAAGAAAGTAGTCAAGAGGGTTCGAAAGAGCGAGAAAATCGAAGAAGAATCCGAAGAAGAAGACAATGATTCTCTCTCGAGCGCGGAAGAGTCGGAATCCGATGAAGGAGAAACGACCACCACGGGAGCAAAGAAACGTAAAGCCTCTTCGTCGTCGAAATCCTCCGCCAAAGCACCTAAAGAGAAGAAGTCGAAACCCTCTCGCGTGATCAAGCCCAAACCTCGTCGTCCCTTCGTTTCCGGTCTAAACGCCCTCCCCTCCTTATTCACTCCCTTCCCTCTCTTCTCCTCTTTCTCAGGGTTCGAGATCCCTCCCCTCCCGACCCCGGAGGAGGCACCTAGGAGTCTCTTTGTGTTTGGAACGGGTGATATGGGTCAACATGGATTAGGAGTTGAAACTCTCGATGAGATTAAGAGACCTAGGAGACATGTTGGAGTAGAGGGGAAGATTGAGGCAGAAGAGGAAGGGTGGGAAGAGGGAGTAGGGGAATTGGCGTGTGGTGGGATGCATTCATTGGCGATTGATAGGAATGGGAGGGTTTGGAGTTGGGGGTGAGTCTTCTCTCTCTCTCTCTCTTTCTCGTCGAGAGGAAGTGATTTCAGTGACGCAGTACTGATGCTGAGACTGAGTTGATCGTCGTTAGGATTAACGATAACGCTGCCTTAGGTCGACAAACCTCTATCCCAGGAATCGATCCGGAAGAACTCGAATCGAACCTCCACCCTGTCGAAGGCTTGACCGGACAGAATGAGGAAGAATTCAAAGCGGTGAGGGTCAGTGCAGGGGATTCGGTTAGTTTGGCAGTTAGTCAGGAAGGGGAATTGAAAGCTTGGGGGAGTTTCCGCGTACGTCTCCCATTTCCTTCTCCCTACTTCCTCTCTTCTCTCTCCCGAACGAGTAGAGCTGACGAAGAGGAGTGCGAGTAGTCAGCAGAAGGACTCCTAGGATTCTCCGACTCTTCCTCCTCCTCGAAAACTCAACTTCATCCAACCTCGCTCAAAAACTTAGAGAAACATTCAATCGTTCAAATCGCTTGTGGAGACGATCATTTCCTCGCTTTGACTTCTACTGGGTACGTGTTTGCGTGTGGGAATGGGGAACAAAATCAATTGGGGAGGAAAATCATCCAACGTAAGCTTAGCACTTCCTCATCACTCTCCTCTTCTCGAGTAACTCTCTCGACAGAATGAGAGTGAGAGGGAGTAAGAGGAAGCGGACAATGTGCTGATGGAAGGAGAGAGGTCGTTCGTTGTAGGTCATAAAACTCACGGTTTAACTCCCGAACGACTCGCCCTGAAAAAAATCGTCTTAATCGGTACCGGTTCCTACCATTCTTTCGCCGTTTCCTCCTCCGGTCAAGTCTATTCCTGGGGTTCCAACTCTTTCCATCAAACCGGACACGAATCCTCCAACTCGGACGTTATTGAGGTTCCTACGATCGTCGAGAGTTTAAGTCCGGAAGAGAATGGGGGAAACAGGGTTGTTCAGATCGAAGGAGGGAGTCATCATACTTTATTCCTCTTCTCTGACGGTTCCGTCAAAGGAGTTGGACGTACGGATGGTCACGAAGTTGGATTATCGGACGATCATCCCGAAATGAAAGCGAATGAAGAACGAAAGGAGGAAGCTAGGGAACGAAGAGCTGAAAGGGAGAAGGAGGAACTCGAAAAACGAATCGATTCGACTACGGGGGAAGTCAAGGAGATTAGTGGATTGACGGTAGATGAAGAATCGGGGGAAAAGATTTCGAAAGAAGAAGCGCAGTTTCAAGCGAAAGAAACTGCGGCGAAAGCGGTTGAACTTCCAAACGATTACGTACTTCACCCTACTACGATCGTATTCCCTCGTGAACCCAAGACGAACGATCCGAGTATGAAGGCGGACGATTTCGATGAAGAAACGGAAACGGAAGAAACTAAAATCGTTTCAATCTCGGTTGGAACTCGACACAATTTCGCCATTTCTTCACGAGGTTACGTCTATAGTTGGGGAGTTGGACCTTCGAGTCAATTGGGACAAGGGAACGAGGAGGAGATTGAAACACCGAGGAGGATTTGGAATACTGCGATGAGTAACGTTAGGGCGGTCAAGGTAGAGACTGGAGGTCAACATTCGGTTATTGTGGGAGTTGATAGAGAGTGGGAAACGAAGTATGAGGAGAGGAAGGAGAAGAAACGAGTGAAGGAACAAGAGGAGTTGGAGAGGAAACGAAAGGATGAACAGGAGGAGATGGAGAGGAAACGTAAAGATGAGGGGTTACCGGAAGTCAAGGAGAGTGGAAGTCAGGGTGAACAGGTTGAAGCGAAGGAATCTACGCAAGGCGAACAACCGGCGGAAGAGCAAGGAGAAAAGGAGAAAATGACCGAGTAAAACTTCTAACTTTCGATTTTCGTCTTCTTTGCTCTGATTTCTGAATATAGCCTCCCATTGTCACTTCATTATTGTCAATCTTCAACTTTCACTCAGTGTCTTTCGAGAGAGCGGAACGAAACTCTGAAGCGATGACGAACGAGTTTCTCACTCTCTCTCTTCTCCCTCATCCGACGTTCAACCTCGCTTGACACGAAGAATGAAAGGCTTACTAGGTCTCTATCTCCTCTCTCTCATCGTCGCCTTAACCTCCCTCGCCTTATCCCTCTCATCTTTCCTCCATCCGACCTGGTACATCTCTCTCTTCCTCTATCCGCTCCCCCCGCTCCACCAAGCTGATCAAGTAGTGCATTCGGTGTACAGGATCTTCACTAGACCATTAGCGAAAACTCCGATAGAATTAACTACGAAAATCGAATATGGACTCTTTGAGAGTTGTACTACGACATCCTACGTCTCCCAGGTGAATGGAAGCGAGGGGGGACTCGGGAAGAGGGAATGTAGGAAATTCCCTGTCAGAGGAATCGATTGTGGTGCGAAGAAGGAATCACGAAACAAACAGAAAAAGCGAATCTCTGGGTCGAAGATTGAGTTATTTGAGCACGATACGGCTCGAGATGAATCATTC
Source organism: Sporobolomyces salmoneus (assembly GCF_050403485.1). NCBI lineage: Eukaryota > Fungi > Basidiomycota > Microbotryomycetes > Sporidiobolales > Sporidiobolaceae > Sporobolomyces > Sporobolomyces salmoneus. The sequence continues at coordinate 8,336 of NW_027481061.1, forward strand.
TGTGATCGTTGGCTTCTCGCCGGGTCCGTCCCCTTCTCCCTTTCCCTCTCTCCCATCTCCCCTCTCACTGACGCTCTCGAGTTGATTTCGTTCGTTCAGCTACGCTCATCAACTCTCGCTAATTTTCTCTCTCACCTCACTCCTCTCCCTCTCCCTCACCCTACTCGGTACCCTTCGAGCTGGGAGAGGGTACAGAACGGAACGATTGAGAGGGGGTTGGAAACTCGTTGTCGGGTTGATGGGGTTCCAATTCGGGTGCGAGGCGGTTAGTTGGGGAGTTGTGAGGTGGGAATACGAGAATGAAAGTCTTTTCCAAGGAGGATCGAAGGCGCTCGGTTAGTCACTCTCTCTGGGTCTCTCGGAAGGGGATGGAAAGCTGACGGAGTTGGAGGGAATTGAACAGGAAGAGGTTTCGTCGAAAGTGTGACGACTTTCTCACTCTTGGGAGCTACGATCCTAGCGATCTTGTTCGTTAGAGTCACTCAGAGGTTGAGAATCGTACCAGAGGCGGCCGCTAGGGAAGATGGGTACGAGAGTATTCGAGATTAGCGAGAACGTTTTCGTGATTTCTCTCTGCGTTGTGCTTCCTGAGTGTTCGGTTATTTTGTTGATATCTTTCTGTGCTTTCTCTTTCTGTCTCTCTCTTCTGTGATCCTGTGTCGGTATCTTGTGATGTGAATAAGACGATGGGGTTTCTATTCACCAAACGAGCGAGTTTTTCGAGTTTTTCGAGAGTTTTCCGACGAAGTCATCTCTCATTCCTCATTCTCTCGGCTTCTTCCACTTGCCACTCGACTGTAATCACACACCATCTCCATCAGCTTCCCCACAAGAATCGTAGAAGAAAGAGAGAGCTGGTACTGACCTAGTAATCCGAAATTCCCTTCCCCTCCAATCGCATCCCTCAATTCCCCTTCCTCCGGTTCCCTATCCCTTTCCACCTCCTTCCCAACATCCACTTCTGGCCATTCCTCCCCTAATTGCTCAATCAACCTTTTCTCTCCACCTTGAAAGGCCGTCACGGAGGTGATTAGGAGTGAATACATTAGAGTTAGGGAAAGTGGGTTTCCCGAGGTTTCGATTGCGGTACGGAAGAGAACTGAGAAGAGTTTGTGCGAGGGTGGAGATAAGTGGATCGGGATTGGAAGCGATTGTGAGGAGGAGGAGGACAAGGAGCTTGAAGGAGAGAGGGGAGAGATGGGGAAGAATAAATAAGCGGGATGAGGGTGAAGCTCTTTCGACGACGACGATGAAGAGGAGGGAGAGAAAGTGGAGGGACTCGGAGGAGGAAGCGAGGTGGAGAGAGTCTTGAGCGCGGCTAGATGGAATAGAAGTGAAGGGGAGAGGTTTGAAGTATCGAGAGTAGAAAGATCCGTAGCAGTTTCTTTCGGTTCTGAACTTGAAGTGGAAGGTGGAGGAGGGGATGTGAGTGGGAGTCCACAGATGGTTGCTTTGTGCAGGGGCCAATCGAGGGTTTGACAAGACCTAGGATAGAATCAATCAGGATCACAACATCTCAGTTTCCAGGTTTCTCGAGAGAAAGAAAGAGCTGAGAATGGGATGAACTGACTTTGAGCAATACCAAGTTTTGCGTGAACTACCGGTGAGGGATTGACACCGTGAACAGACTAGGAACTTCAACGAGGGATCGACGGAATCAGCTACGAAAACGAGAAACGAAGGAGTTAGCGGACGCGGACATCAGCGCAGAGAGATAGAAGGAGCGTACCGGTCTTCTGACAAGCTTTACACTGTCGTTCAGTGCTCATCTTTCGAGCTAGAGAGACGAGAGAGGGAAGAGACGGGAGGGAAAGTTGATTGAGGAAGACTTTGAGATTTCAGAGCTGGTCGGCTGAGATAACGGTAAGGCGCTGTTGCTGAAGGTCGCTAGAGGTGCCTCGAGAGCTTCAACAGTCGGTAAGCGAGGGGTCGAGTGAAGAGTTGCTTCCCAAAAGTGCATCGACGAGTTTGTCTCGCTACAATCCATAGGCTCCTTTCGATCACGTCAAGGAGCTTTCTATACACCTTCACAGTACTCAGATTGAACAGCAAGACCAAGATCGCTCACAGATAAGCACGGCAGACGATCGGAGGTTCAATAGTTCCATCATCATCTCCAACTCGATCTAGCAGTCGAACGCGACTCATTGAGTCGACAGAGAGACTCTTAGAAGGCGTATATACAACCTGAAGTGAGTCCTGCTACTCCTCTGCGTACCTTGACGCGGTTCCATCTCGACATCTCTTTCCGATTTTCCCTCTCTCTCCTCGTTCCGACGACAGAAGCGCACTCATATTGACGCTCAATCGCTCGTACAGCTCTCTTCCCACCGAACAAATCGACGATGCCTCCCCGAAATCAACAACGACCCCCATCCTCACTCTCGAACCCAAATGCACCTCAACCCACCGGAGGAGCTCCTCAAGCAGCGTCCAATGCCTCTCCGATCGCTCAATTGAACCCTAGTCAGTTAACCGCGTTACAAGAACATATTCGACAGACTCGAGCTCAGACGGGACAAGAGTTTACGCCGGCGATGATTACGGAATGGATGCATAGAAACGGGATTACCGTTGGGGTACCGAATCAGAACCAACAGAATCAAAATCAACAGGGACAACAGGGACAGGGACAGGGAGGAGGAGGAGGGAATGTTCAGCAACATAAACAACAACAGGCTCAAGGGAACTTAGATGCAGTTTGTACGTTTCTCCTCTCTCCCTCTCTCTCCGCTCGACTGAGCTGACAAGGAAGTGAGATGGTACAGTACATCATCTCTACCCACCTCACCTCGCGAACAACCCGAACGCAGCTCGACAACATTTACAGAACGTCCTTTTCCCGCCGAATCAAGGCCCGAAACAATCTCCGTTCTTGGCTCAGGTCATGTTACTTGCGCAGAATGGGAGGTTGAGTCAAGAACAGATGGGGCAGTTGAAAGCGGCGGTGGGGTCAAGGAATAACGCTCAAGGTATGAGAAGAGTCGTTTTCGAAAACTCGAGAATCTTAATTGAGTTTTTCGTGGTCTTTTTCTTACAGCTCAACAACAGCAGCAACAACAACAACAAGCCGGAAACCCTCAAGCTTATCCTCAGCAAGTCCCTCCCCAACAATCCATTCCTCCTCAGCAAACCGTTCCAACTTCGCAACCACCTCCTCCTTCTTCCTCCTCTGCTCCTCCTCCTTCAGCTCCCAACGAACAATCGGCAACTCAAGCAGTCCAACAATTGCGACAACGAGTACAACACATCGAAGCATTGTTGAGTCGACCTGATTTGACCGAAGATCAACGAAGTAAAATGCAATCCGAACTCGATAACGCTCGTACGAACCTATCAAAAGTCGTTAAAATGTTATTAGCTGCTCAACAACAACAACAAGCTCAACAACAACAACAAGCTCAGGCTCAGCAAGTTCAACAACAAGGAGGAGGAGGAGGACAGGGAGGAGGAACATCGGTAGATTTAGCGAATTTACAGGCGGCTCAAAGGGCAGCGATGGAGAGGAAAGCGAGGGAATTACAAGCTGCTGCACAAGCCCAAGCTGTCGCTCAAGCACAAGCCCAAGCTCAAGCGCAGGCTCAGGCTCAAGCTCAAGCTGGATCGTTCGGAGGAGGAGGAGGAGGAGGAGTCGTTCCTCAATCTCAACCACTTCGACCAAACCCGTCTCAACCCGGATCTGATCTCAAACCTTCTACTCAGGCGAACGCGACTCAAGCAGCTCAATTAGCAGCTCAACAAGCGATCGCGGCCGCCGCGGCACAAGGGAAGAAATTAACGAAGAAACAACAGAGTGAAGCCGCGAATCAAGGAGTTGTAGAATTTCAACAACGTCAACAACAACAACAATTAGCACAGTCATTGGGTCATCAAGGAGGGAACGCCGCTTTAGTACAACAAGCTCAACAAGGAACGAATTCGACTTCTTCGACAACAGGAGGAGGAGGAGGTAGTTCATCGAGTTCTTCTTCCGCGTTCACAGTTCCGGGACAAATGCCTATCCCTCAAACGTTAGGAATCTCTCATCAAACTCCAGTATCTGGATTCCCTTCTTCGCGACCAACGATCTCCTCGGGACTCGCGAATTCCCCTTCCGTTTCTACCCCTGCGATCATTCGACATCCTTCCATGCAACCTTCGTCCTCATCAATCGGAGGAGGAACGGGGGGTGTAGAGTCGAAGGAAGTTATTCCGGGTAGAGAAACGAGAGGGGATGATTCGAAGGGGAGAACGGTCGGGAAGCGGAAGATTAGGGAATTGGTCGAAGGGGTTGATAGGGATGAGAGATTGACGGATGAAGTTGAAGATGTACGTCCTTGTTCCCTTCTCCCTCTCTCTCTCTTCTCTCTTTCTCTCTTCTCTCTCTCTCGTTCGAGCGAGTTGAAAACTGATGAGAGAATGTGATGATGGAGTTGCAGTTATTATTAGAGATCGCAGACGATTTCATCGATAGTGTAACGAGGTTTGGATGTCAATTAGCTAAACATCGTCGTTCGGATCGATTAGAAGTTAAAGATCTCGCTTTACATCTCGGTAAGTCCTCCTTCTCCCTTCTCTTCCCCACTCTTCACTTCCATCTTCCCTCTCGCTTCTATTCTCACTGACGCTTATGCTCGACTTCCGGTAGAACGATCCTATAACATCCGAATCCCCGGATTCACTCCCGAAGAAATCGCCGCTCGAACTTCTTCCGTCGCTTCTTCAGGTGGTGGTTCAGCCGGAACAACGGTCAGCAGCGCGAATGCGATCTTGGCGAGTCAGGGAGGTGGAGGGAGAAAGGGGTTGGTGTTACCTCCGGGAGCGGCGGGGAGATTGGCCGCGATTAGGGAGGGGGGGAGGAAACGATAAAGAGCTCTGGATCAACGAAGTAGGACTGACTGAGTTGATGAATGGAATAAGGCTTTGTTCCTTTCATCTCTAACTGTCCTGTCGCTCGAGAACGGCTCAGAGAATTGCTGAGTTCCTCGACTGACTATCTCTGTCAAAGCTCGAGCGCTCATCGCGCAACTAGCTCAGTTTCCGCTAGCTCTCTCTCTCCTCTCTCGTTCTCTCTTCCCGCACCTAGAAGTTCGTGCTGACTCTCTTCCTTCCGAAACAACACAGCCTCATCGACCGCGGATCACTCCGGACCAAGGGAAAAGCGCCGCCGCAAAAACCCTCTCTTCTCCCTCTCTCGGATCCCTTTTCCTCTCCTTCAGTCTCTTTCCCCCTCTTCGACTGCTATGCCAATAGTCTACCCAGGACGTTCCAACTCTCTCTCGACAGTAGTCCAACAAGCCCAACTAGGTCCCTACTGTCGATTCTACTCGACGCATTTCGTCGCCTGCTTTGAATTCGCCACGAACGGGAAGATCAACCCTCCGAACGGGATCGCGTTCGATGGATGGCTAGCCGCGACTCAGTGCTTCGATGTCATGAGTACGATTCAGAAGGAGATTACGGGAGATCCGATTGTGAGGATTTTATTGCTCAGGAGGATTGAGATGAGGGAAATCGTCAGTTCTCTCTCTACCTTCCTGTTGTGGAGGCCGAGAGACGCTGATGAATGGAAGCTGTAGGATTTCGAGACGATCGTTTGGGCGGATTATTGGATCGGAACGAAGGAAGAAAGTAGGAGATTCTCGGACGACGTGAAACGAGCGTGGGATCGTCTCTGTTACTCAAAGGTGAGTCTTCTCGTCTCTTCTGCCGTCCACAATCGTGGCTAAGATGTCACTCGCTTCATTAGAACCAATACGGACCGAACGATCATCTCGAATTAAAATTCCCTCATTCCGCCGACCTCTCAGCTCCCGTACACCTTCGTCGCTACCTCCCATTCCCGCTCACCTCGATCTTCGGTCAAGACGAACTCCTCCCCTGGAACACGATCTCCTCCGTCCTGTCACGTTATTTCCTCACTTCGTCCCCTTGCGCTCAAACCGAAACTCTCCCGAAATCCGCCATCTTCTACTTCAGTCGATTCTCATACCTCCGACATCTCCTCCATCAACTCGAACTTTTCCGACTCCACGATCGAACGCAAGAAATCGAACGAGTTCAAGATCGAATCTCTCAAGTGATCTTACAAATGTTACTCTATTTTCGATCGATGGCGATGTTCGTAAAGACGGCAGTATTCCTCGATGCGAATGGACGAGCATGGGACACCTTGATCAACTTGTCGGATCATCTCGAAGGAGGGAACGAAACGTTTGGATCTTGGGCATTCGAGAGGAATTGGGAGTTATTGAATCGAGGAGATCTTGATCAACATGGAGAGAAGGCGGCGGAATGCGCGTGCTACGACGATCGTGAGGATCAGAGAGGTGGGATGGTGATTGCGATTCGACAGATGAGGGATTGGTTGGTCGAGATGATGATGAAACTGGAAGCTCACAAGGTCAGTTCGAGCCTGTCTATCGTCGAAACAGTCACTGACGTCCTTAGGGAATAGAGAATGGTGGAGGAGAGGGAACGTCGTGCTCCGGCGTCATCGTCTTCGTCTTCAACTTGGAGGGAGAAGGTTTTCGTCGCTCAAGCTCGGAATCAAGCTCGTAGGGAGAAGAGTAGGAAGGAGAAGGAGGCAATCCACAGCGACGAGGAGAAGAAGTCAGAGTCAGCGTTACCGTCGAGGGACAAGGGTTTCGCAGATCGAAATCGAAATCGAGCTCACGACAATATCTCACGAACCTAATCAACAACCTGGCGCGCCTCACTTTGGACGACCGTACTCTGACCGTGTATTCCTCTGATTGTGTTCCGTCACAGGTTTCCTTCTGGTGTGTGAATTCTACATTCTCGTCTTTCCTCGATCCGAGCTCTGTCACGAAACGTTAGACTTTCAACTCGCCTTCGTGCCGAAATTGCGATGCCGGATTCGCTGAAGAGTCAACTTTGTCGTCGTCGTCGTCCGGAGTTTCCGGTGAGTGCACGCACCTTCCAAACGTTTGACGCGAACTGACCTCTTTCGACCCTCTCTTCTCTTTCTTTCCTCCATCCTTCCTCCCTTCCGCAGTATGCCCCGTCGTGGCGTGCTGTTCACGCATCGAATCAACCGAAACAAGCGATCTCTAGGTCACGCTCCTTCGAAACCCCACGACAATCACGAAAAGGAACGTTCCCCTTCGCCCGCCCACTCCCTCGATTCGCACCACTCGCACTCTTCTTCTCATTCCGGGCACTCACTGTTCCATCATCGCTCACCGCACCCAGAACCAGCTCACAAGCACGGAGAACCGTTGAAACGAGTCGATTCGGCTCACTCTTTTCCAGATGATCACGCTGTTCACTCCGATTCTTCCCTCGGTTCCTTTCCCCGAGCCTCCCTCGACGAACCTAGACATCCTCTTCACGAGCATGGAAAAGAAGAACAAGGACACCATCAACCGGACAAACTCGACGAACGACTCTCGACGATTTCTCATCTAATCCAATCTTTCACCCACGAGGTATTGGATCATTGGTCGCAGAGAGAGGTGGCGAGGCCCCTAGAGATCGAAAAAATGTTGGAACGATGGGATGAGGAGTTCTACCAGAAATTCCACGAGGAGGGGGAACGAGGTTCAGGATTGATTTGGAATGATAAGGAGTACGAGTGGTTAATCGGGATGCTGGAAGATCTCGAGAAGCACTATGTCGAGGATTTCGTGGGTTCTCTACTTCTTTCGAGCGAGCACGGTGATAAAAACTGATTTGAACGATTGAGCACAGTTCGAGATAATCCACGACGAGCATGGACAGAAGAAGCTCGAAGTGTCAAAACATTGTCAAGTTGACGCATTGTTTGCATCTGAACATCATCTTGGTGTACGTATCTCTTCTCTTCCGGAACGTCTTCAGCGATCCGTTGACGTGTGTAGGCGAGATGCGACAGTCTCACGGTCATTCATCGCTCACTCACGACCCCCATTACGACCAACACTCGCACTTCCATCCTCTTCGCCACGGACCGGACCATCCCGAATCTCGTTCTCGCGAACCCGATCGACTCCATCCTGAGCCGAATTCGCCGCATCACGGACTATTCCACTCTCCCTCTCCCTCCCCGACCTCATCTCTTCACTCTCACGGCTCTCACGGTACTAGTTCTTCTCATCACGCCAAGTCAACTCCGAGAAAACCATCCCGCTTCCCGACTCTTCGCTCACGCCAACCTCGTTCCCACTCTTCTACTCTCGCTCACGACGAACACGCACCGAATCATCACGGAGAGGAGAAGGGGCATCATGGAGAAGGAGGAACGCACAGGAACGAGCGAGCGGGGGCCCGTCACCAGGTGAAGAAGCTGTTTACGAGATCGAGGAAGCAGCGTAGTTTGGGGCACGTAGACGCTAGGATCGGATCGCGACAAGCTCAGAGGTATGAAGTTGAGACGTATGGGAGGAGTCGACACGGCGGGCTCGAGATGGTGAAGGGACGAAATGCGTCGTCGTCGAATTTGAGCGATCTTTGAAGGAAACGTTCCCTCCTCGTGACGGAGCTAGCTCGTCGTTTTAAACACTACTCTGTTGTCAGCGCTCTCTTGTATTCTTTGTGATCTCTTGTACTCGTTTCGAACGAACGGACTCTCGTAGGCCTTGGAAATCTATAACTTCGCTCTTTGATCCTCTGACTGAATTACCTCGATCTCTCGCTCTTGCTTTGCTTGTTTAGTCTATTCTGGGCAATCAATGTCAACGGTTGTCGATTGAGAACGCGTGATTGTCCCTAGTCGTCGTCCTTGGCGCCGGAGTTTCCGTTTGCGAGGGGCTCGAGCGCAACAACAAGGCAGGACCGCTTCCTCTTTCCCTTCGCCGCTCTCCCTCTTTCTTTCACTACTTACCACGCCGTCTTTCGGTGCGATGTCTCGACTCTTTCGTTCCCAACGGGACCCGCAAACCCCTTCTTTCAATTTGACTGGCCGCGCTGCCACTTTCTCCTCACAAACTGGCCTTTTGCGCCGCGACACAGCCGACACGGTTGGAACCGAGCTATCTGACCTCTCAACCTCAAGACCTCTCGCCTCTATTCATCACCGCGATCCAACTCACGATGGCCCTTCTCGAGAGATCCACCTCGTCGGGATTCCTCTCGAAATCCCTTCGGTTTCCCTCGTTGCCTCTTCTCCTCCCTTCGCCGTAACTCGAGAACGGCTTGGCGTCGACGAGCTCGAAAAACGATTAAAGGCGATTTCGCATCGAATCAATCACTTCAATTCTTTGATCGTCGAGCATTGGACCAAGTTTGTAACGGTCGACGGTTCGGAGGTTGTGGAATTGTTGAAGGAATAGGACGAGGAGTTCGTCAAACATGTCGAAAGGAATGCTCAGAAATACGTCGGGGATGATTACGGATTCGCATTCTTGATGCACATGTTCAAATGGCTTCAAGACAAGTATATCGACAGATTCGTGAGTTCCAAGATTCCTCCAAACTCGATAGTGCGAGTTCTGACGACCCTTTCTTCTTGTTCGAGCACCAGTTTGAGGGCGAAGGACACAAGCTCGAAATTTGGAAGTTTTGTCGAGTTGACTGCATCTTTGGCGAAAAGGCAGAGAAGGTACGTCTCGGACTGTTTCTATTCGACAAGAGATGGCAGCCTTCGAGCGGATTGCTGAAGACATTTCGTGTGTTCGATAGGAGATCCGGATGTCGGGAGTGGATTTGTACCATTATTGGTCTCGTCGCTTCAACAGAGGAATCAGGGAGGCTGTGCCTGCGAAGCTTATCCACCCAGACGAATCTTACTACCACTACGAACCCAAGGAACAACATCTCGACCCGAACTCTCAACCCAACTTTCGCCGCTCTCACTCTCGCTCTCGATCGATTTCGGGACTCTTCCGTTCTGGTGGAGACGGAACAGAGCAGAGCCCAGACAGGGATGGGCGATCCGGAGTGCGTCGTCGTGTAAGTCAACTATTGGGGAGGTCGAGGTCGAGGTCGAGAGAGGAGAGTAGTTTGGGACACGGAGCGGCGAGGATCGGATTGAGACACGCTCAGAGGTATGTAGTCGAAACGTACGGGTTCAGTCGTGAGGGAGGGCTCGAGATGAAGACGAGAGATCAGGCGTCGATGTCGTTAAACTCGATTTAGGTGGATCTCTTCCTTTCTGTTTCTCGAAGTTTATCCTGTCTCGCTTCACCTTTCACTCGACCTCTCTAGCTTGCCCTTTCACGCGTGTGTGTGAAGTGATCTCTTCAGACATGTCGTTCCGTTTCTGTTTGAATTGTCGTTTGATCGTATTTTGCAAGTTTGTCACGTTCCATCGAATAGTCCCGAGCAGATCTTTAGGAGAGAACGAGCTCAGCGAGGCCGACAACAAAGTCGACGCTGCGTATCATAACGGAACGTCATCAGTACCGACCCGCGATTCGATCAGAACTCGGAAGCTCGAAGGAAAAGCTCTTACCATTCTCCCGAACATTCTCGACGAATCACGCCGAGTCGTCCTGACTAGTCCAATCTATACCCACCTACCCCTGGCGTCGAGTTGCCGGCTCGTCCGTGGGAACCAGAGTGACGTTCATACGAGGAAAACCGACTCGGGCTCGTGAACGGTGTAAGGCGAAACTGAATATCTTGATCGAGAATGTCAGTTCTTCGAGCCGTCTATCCAGGGCAGAGGGCGAGATATGAACTTACCGATAAATAGGTGTTAGCGTGCCGGAAATGCCTTGACGCCGGAGAATCTCGCATTGACTTCTGAGAACTGAGAAACTAGCGAACTCTGAATCTGTAGCCGAGAGGTCAAAACACTGTGACACTGCGACAGTGTGCAATCTTCTCAGACTTACCGTGGAGCTCATCTCGATACTACTCCTGGTTTGACGCTTCTTCCGACTGTCGATCTGTTTCCCCATCTCCTTCGTTCGCTGTCTCTCCTTCTGAACCGTTCGCTGCAGCCTTCCGTTTCCCCTTCCTCCTCTTTGCTTCTTTCTTCCGTCTCTCCCTCTCCGCTTCTTGATCCCTCCTCGATTCACCCGGTGGACTCAGATGTTGATCCAACTGAGCGAAACGACGTTATGAACCGTCAGTTTCTTTCGTGAGTCCGAGTTCGGAGAGATGACAAGCGCACACGTTCTCTCATGATCCGTCTCGCCAATTTTCTGTTCGTCTCCCTCGAACGAGTCTCATGGCAAACGACTCTGATCCCCGTCGGTGAGTGAATCAGGGAACACGCGTTCGAGGTCTTGTTTGTTGCTTGGCCGCCGGGTCCAGATCCTGTCCTCATGATAACTGGGTCAGCTAGAGAGACGTGGAAGGGAGGGGAGAGAGGAAGAGAAGAGGTACCTCGGACGAAAGATTCGATCAATTCGGATTCGACGAGCTCGGGTAGTTCTTTCTTGAGTCGAGGTTTTGGAGGCGTACGTTTCCGTGGTGCTGGGACGGTCGGAACGTCTTGCAGAGGCGATGAGGAGGAGGAGAAGGAGCGGAAAGGTGAGAAAGTTTGATGACGAAAGAAGAACGAGCGGGGTTCAGGAAGCGGTGTTGAGCGGGACAGAGGCGTTCTGAGCCGTGATAGAGACCGTATGAGCATGTCGGAGAGCTTATCAGAGTCGAAAGAGGTGAGAGAGACGAAGCGACAGAGTCGTCCATTTCTGATCTCTTACCCTTCACTTTGCTTCGAACCGACTCGCGAATAGCAGTGTAAGACTATACAGTACCATACCATGTCTTCGAAATCACGCAAAAAGGTGCGCTCCCTCAGTCCCCCTTCTCGCTGTCTCAATCGCTGACTCCCCTCGCTCTGTTCCCACGATAAGCTCCTCTTGATGGGCAAATCCGGTAGTGGCAAGACCTCCATGCGAGCAATCATCTTCAAATCGCAATTAGCCGCAGACACACGACGATTGAGCGCGACGATAGATGTCGAAAGTAGTCAGATTCGGTTCTTGGGTGGGTTGAGGTTGGACCTGTGGGATTGTGGAGGACAGGACTGTGAGTACACTCGGCTCTACACTTCCGTTTGCGCGGAGCTGATAGGTGAAGAAATCGTGTCTACTCGCCAGCGTTCATGGATTCTCATTTAACTTCGCAGAGTTCGACCGTCTTCCGATCGGTTCATTCTCTGATCTATATCTTCGACGCCGAATCTCCAGACCTCCTGACGCACGACACTCATTATTTCCTGAAATGTCTCTCGGCTCTCTCGACTCAAACATCTTCCTCTTCAACGACTTCTTCCTCGAATTCTGCTACCCCTCTCGCAGCCCCCGCCTCTACATCATCCGGCACGAACGAAGACGGAGTAGGAGGGGAGAATTCGGGACCGATGGTGTTTGTGTTGTTACACAAAATGGATTTAGTCCCGATCGAACAACAACAAACGAAATTCCAAGAGTTTGAGAGGGAAGTCGGGGCGAAAGCGAGAGAGAGTGGATGGAAGGGTGGATTGAAGTTTATGGCGACGAGTATATGGAACGAGACGTTGTATCGAGTGAGTCGAATCTACAATTCCCTTCTTTTCGTCGAATTCTCTCGCGATTTCGTTCACTCCGAACGCTCGTACTCGCTGCTGATCAATACTACTCTCGGTGCTCTAGGCTTGGTCAATCGTCGTTTCTCACTTGATGCCCTCGCTCTCCCTCCTCCGACATCATCTCGAATCCTATCTTTCCCTCACTTCCTCCCTCGAACTCGTCCTGTTCGAACGCACAACTTTCCTCGTAATCTCCTCCGTGACGAAAAAGCTCGAAGACATGAACGAAGAAGAGAAGAGACTCGTGAAAGGGTGGGAAGAACGAAGGTTCGAGAGAGTTAGTACGATGGTTAAAGGGTTCAAAGGATCTTGCAAGTGAGCCCGCGCTTCAGCTCCACAACACGCTCTCTGTCTTGAGCTGATGTAGGTTCTTTGCGAGCGCACAGCAAACTACATCTCCCCTTCACTTCACTCTCGCTCTCTTCGACGAATTACACGACTCTTCTCGACGCTCTCACGCCAGAAACATACCTCCTCATCGTCGCACCGAGGAACAGTACGAACGGAGGAGGAGGTGGTGGAGCGACGGCAGCTTCGGTCGAGTTGAACTTGAAGGGAGTTAGAGAGTTTTTCGGAGGATTGGAAGGGATTGGAGCGGGATCGTCGAACGGAGGAAAGTGAGCAACGTGTCGACGCAAAGGAAAGGATGGGACTTCAGTATGGCGGTCTACGCAGTCAGGAGTCTGTCGAACGAGGTGAGCGGAAATCGTCTTGAACGCCTCGCTTGCGGCAAACTTCGTTCGTTTGAAGCTGACGTCCATTTCGTACTCCGTCTACAGAGTCAGCAATTCCGAAACTATTCCCCGAACCGCCCTCCCTCTGGCCAACTCGACAGATCGATTTTCTCCCTCTCGTCTTCGGAATTTCGCTCAATTTCACGCCAACCAACCTTTTACCCCTTCCTTCTTGGCGACCTCCTTCTGAAAGATTACCATATCGGTATCCGTCAAGATGGGAAAGAGACGAGCTGCGTTAGGATCGTTGGAAGACCGGAAGTTCGAGAGGAGGTTGGAGCCTCAATTGTGGAAATATCGCGATAGGGATCTCGGACACGGCGAGAGCGTAGTATCGAGTGAAACGAAACCTTATCTGCGCAGTACTAGTGAGTCCTCACTCTCTCATCTCTTCAGTCATCGTTAAGATTCTCACTCCTGATCTCGCGCGCGTAGAATTCCAAAAGATGAAATCGATCGTTCTACCGTCTTCCTACTTGCACGAGAGACTCGTCTCACAGACCTCTACGAGAGGCACTCGGCCCTATCTCGGAAAGCAGCGTTCGGATTTCGTTTTCCGGATTCGGAATCAGTGCGAATTCATCTGAGTCAAAGGGCAGTCGCTCAATCTGAGTCGTGAATGGGAGAGACTGAGGTCGTTATCTCGAGCGACTCTCAACGAAAAGTATCGAATCTCGAAAATTGAATCGCGCTCTTCGAAAACCCACGAGTCAGTGAGTTTTCATTTTGGTTTTGGTTGTTGAATGCTTCCCGGAAGCAAAAGCAGGCAAGCTCTCACTCGAACAGGACTCCAGACGAGACGAGCACGACGAACGAACGTTCACGACTTTCGTACGAGGGAGAGAAAACGAGAAGGGGACCAAAAGTTGCAAGGTTTTACGAGACGGGAAGGGAGGAGAACAAAGAAGTGAAACGGTGAGGTATTGCAGAAGATCGGGAAGAGGGAGGGAGAAGATTCGAGCAAGCGAGGAAGAGAGGATCGAGCGAGAGAGGAAAAACGCGAAAGATCAAGTTTGGTGACGACTGACGACACGAAACGCTCTCGGGATACCCAAGTGTTGCTTCTCCTATTACGCAAAGAGTCGAGGTCAGTGAAGGCGTTACAAAAATGCCACAAAAGCCAGAGACTTACGACTTCACCGAAAAGTTCAAACAGCTCATCCTTCATCTGCGCCAACGCGGCCTGCAGATGCACCCTCTTACCTTCCTCGTCTTCTTCGTTCTCATCAACCCACCATTCCACAGCGTCGCCGAACCAGTCCTCGAGCGTTCCTTCGTGTTCCTTCAACCAGTTCCAATTCTCCAACGCTCCAGCGAGACCAAAAACCGCACTTCCGTGTCGACTCGCTTCATGGAAGCCCCTATACCAGTGTTCCTCGTCGAGTTCGAACATTGCCCGATTTTCGACCGCAATGACGACGTACATGCACAAACAGAACAGGACGGAAAATATTTCAACTTCGACGGAGTCGCAGGAGTCGTCTTGTCCAAGCTGAGTCCATCTGCTGATCAAGTGACGCAACTGATGGAGACGAGACGAGACGAAAACAAAGCTTTGCGGAATTGCATTCGGTGACGTGAGGAGCGGAACGAATCCGAAAGGGAATGAGCGAGGTTCAGTCGAAGGCACGGGATAGGCGAGAGGCTTCTGATATCGAACCCTGATATCGGAATGGGTCGAGGTATTCAGGGCTCGCACAATCGGGAGTTCGTCGGGAAAAGGTGCCGTTCTCAAGTTCTAGTCAAGGCCACGAGAAGCAGAGTCAGCACGAAACCGTGATACGTTTGTTGTCGGAGGGCAAAGACGCTACTTGCTTGCGAGTGGCATTCTAAAAACCAAAGGTGGCCGACGAGATGCGTCGTTCCAGCTTGAAAATGGACTATGTCGTGATGGACATGATAAAAGCTGGACGGGGGTACTGCAATTGATTCGACCACCTGAAGAAGATCGTCAATCAGTATCACTCGGCAGGTTAGATCTCACGAGC
The DNA here is from genome assembly GCF_050403485.1 of Sporobolomyces salmoneus. Taxonomy (NCBI): domain Eukaryota; kingdom Fungi; phylum Basidiomycota; class Microbotryomycetes; order Sporidiobolales; family Sporidiobolaceae; genus Sporobolomyces; species Sporobolomyces salmoneus. The sequence goes on from NW_027481061.1 coordinate 23,500, forward strand.
TCGAAAACAGCTCACCAAACGTTTTACTTCCATTTGCCTCGACAGCAAAATCCTTGCGACAACGGGATTTGCCGGGCTGAATGTCACTTGTCGTACCATATCAAGAACAGCTGTCCATCCATCCGGGACCAGAATCAAACCTGAAGGTTGAACTCCTGCGAATTTGAATCGATCGTAAAATTGCTCGAGGGGGATGAGTGTTTGGCGAGGGAGGGTTGGGTGCCGAGGATGCGACATTCTGACGGATCGACTGCAACGAGGGTGAGAAAGAAGAGAGCAAAAGAGTCGAGATCTTAGCTCGTTCAAATTTCGAGTGCACGGACGCTTCGACCTCCGGTCTCGTTCCGCGGTGTCGCACCGACCTGTGATCTTGGCGTACGGGGTCAGGGGCGAGCGTTCGCTTCTTCCCGAGATCGGACCGGGGCTGCGATCGATGCGCTCGGTTCGTGAGGATTGAGCTTTCGGGATTCGAGCGTTTGTGCGGGATTCGAGCGTTCGAGCATTGATCTTTCTCTTTCTCCTCCTTCACCTCGTCGTGCGCTCTCGTTGTCACTAGAAGCAACCGATATGACATTCCGATCCTCTTTCTCACGTCAAACGACTCGAAGTACTCGAGCAAATCTCGACCCGTCCCTTCTCCCTTCGACTTTGAATCGACGGCCTTTCGCCAACTCCCTCTGCTGATCCGGGGGACCATCACCCCTCGGGAAGCCTCTTGCTGGTGGGCGGACGGCGTAACGGTGTCTGCTCCGGAAATCATCGAGTCCATCGCTCGCGAGTTGATTCTAGAAAAAGGAAAATCGAAAGTCAGGGAAAAGAACTCAATCAAAGGAGGAACCTGAGGAACTGACTGTGAAAGGGACGTAGAGATGACCAAGGTATATCACAGCTGGGCTAGCTCGGTGGTCCCTCGCGAATTGTGCAGTTTGAGTCGAATTGGCGTGAAATTCGGCATCGAGTAAATGGTGTAGCATCCCTGTGAGGTTCGGGTTTGTCTCCCATCGCTCTGCTCATCAAGCGTCTCCTCAGTTTATAGTCAGATCACGAGCGAGATTCGAGGGAGCCTACCGCCACGAAGCCAATTCGCGTTGAGGAATGAGACCGCTTCGTTTCGTCTGTGAATCGCTGAGAGATATCGAGCGTAATCGTCACCAGCGATTTGCGGCATGAAGAGTAAGTCTCGTGTAAGCGGATGTTGGGAGAGGACGCACTAATTCCCGCTCTTCGAAGTTCTTCCGGTACGGTCGAGTTGGAAGCTGTTCTCGCGAGAAAATGCCGACGAATTAGCCCGACCGACTACAGGACTGTCGGGAGATAAACATACCGTTGCTACGACTCATGAGAAAGCGTGAGCGGCGAAGATAGAAGATTGAGTGAAGGAAGCGGAGGAGAAAGGGAAAAATGCTCAGACGAACGAAAGCAATTCTCCACCCTCCGCGTCACAATGATCTAATCTCGAGGGGTCCGCGTTCAGTGAAGAGCCGAGACGGCGAGCCGGGCGTGGGGGTCGAGAAAGGTCGGTGTCACGACTTGATAGGCGTCAATAATGGTCGTCGTTTTCGCGTCTTCGAGTTTGAGTTCCATTGCTTCGATTCGAGGCCGGAGACGAAGATCGTCACGTACTCGAGGTCGAAAGGGGTGGAGACAAAGGCGATCTTGTTCGCATACCCGCGGAAACCTCGACAGGTCTTTGCTGAATAGAGCAATTAATCGCTCCCCTTGTCGGAACTTTCCAAAGTCGAATTCCGAACTATTCCGTCTGATCCGAGCCCACTCGTTTCGGCAATTCGGGTTCTGTTGTCTTGGGGAGAAACGAAACGATAGGTTACAGTCGCTGAAACTCGTTTCGAAAACGATTTCGGATTCGTTCTTGCCGTGAGAGATTGATCAGTTGAAAGGTGTTCTTCTGTTTCAGATACGAAGTATAGAATGTTGTACAAAGGGAATATATGCGAGGGTGAAGTGCGAGGTTGTCGAGGCGAAAAGTTGACGAAAACTGAAGGAGAGGAGGGGAAAGGTTTGACGAAAAGCGAGCGAGAAGGGAAGTTTATCTTCGTTGTTGAGCTTTAGCCATCCTATCGACCGGACAAGAGAGCGAGGAGGTTGTCAGTGCGACGTACGAAGAACGAGAGCGGACTCGCTTTCGCTTCGACGTTTTCGTAGTTCTCGCGAGGAAATCGTCGACGAGGAACACAAAGAGCAGGCGAGATTGAGGTGATAGAGAACGGCGACTTACATCTCAGCGTTAGCTTCAGAGAATCTGCGGAAGAAGATCGGAGAAAGAGTCAGTTGCGGTCGTCGAGATTGTTCGAATCGCGAAAGATTCGGAATTCGACGTCGCAGATCTTACCGGAGTCCAACACTGCGCAAGCGAGACAAGGAAAGACTCAGTGCGAGCAAGAATAAGACGAGAGAAAGGGAATTCGAGCTCACCGTTCAGAATGTTTCAAAAATTTGTCGGCGCAAGTGTTGACGCAGTACTCCTACGCAAGCGCGAAACGAGCACTCGAAGAGAGAGTCAGTCTAGCGATCGGACGACAGGGAGAGGCGCTCGGGACGTACCTCTTTCGAAGAGAGAGCCTTCGAGGTGAAATCGTTGCAGCAGTTGTTGAAGCATCGTTCGACAAGGTTTTGGTAGAGAGCCATGAAGTCTTTCATCTAGATCGCAGAAAGGGTCGACGGAAGGATCAGTATGAGGTTTCGGCGCGAGAAGGGAGCTGAATGAGAGGGGAAGAGAGAATTGCGACGAGAAACGAAAGAACCAGTTTCCCTCTTCTCGAGACCGACTCTCAGCGTCCGGCTCCAGCGCGATCAACACATCGTCGTGATCACCTTCTACTTGCTGACCCGCTCCATCACTGGCTCTCCTCCCGAAGACTCGAGTCCTCAAGCCGACTGCCTCGCAAAGTTTCGACCGTTTCCTTCCCAATGACCGGCGACCGGCTCCCTTCCGCTTCATAGCTATGTCTCGACATGCTTCGCCTATCCTCGAGCGAACCTGGCATCGCCAAGACGCGAGAGAGCGGAGGAGAGTAGTTCACCTGTTTTTGTTGCATCATTCCCTCGAAAGCGGCGGCGGTAGCAGGGTTCATTCCGGAGGCGTCCATTATCTATTCACCACGAGTCCGATAGAGTCAGTCACGCCGTACGAATGAGGTTGATCGAGTCGGAAGAGGTCAATTGATGAATCGAGTCGAATCGTCAAGAGGTCGACTCGGACACTTTGAGATTCGCCGGGACAGTCGTTGAATCGTAGTAGCTCACTGTTTGTTGATCTTGGTGTCGAGTCAGATGTGGAGAAGGGGAGAGAACGATTACAAAAGTTCTCGATCTCTTTCTTTTCTCTCCTTCCCTCTCTCTCTATCAACCACCCGCTCTTGCTGCTCATACTATGGCTGTCCGTAAGTTGAACGATCTATGCATTATCCGAGGAGCTCCCCGATGCTCCCTCGTGTCTTCTCGCCTCTTTCTCTCATCTCATCAAAAGACTGACCTCACTCGTTCATCTCTCTCGTTTCCGAATCATCTAGGTTGCAGATTCGAAAACTCTTCCGATGTACGCATTCATCTTCTCACTATCCTCCCCGTTCGAAGCTGACTCCCTAACTCTTTTCGGCAGATCGGAGTATTCGCCTCCCTCACCAACTCTTACTGTCTCTCTTCCGTCTCTTCGGGATCGACAAATTTCTATTCGACGTTCGAAGCAGAGTTGGGAGATGTCATCCCGGTTGTACAAACTTCGATCGCGGGAACGAGAATTATCGGGAGATTGGTAGTCGGTAAGTCCGCGCTCTCGGACTGTTCTCTTGCTCCGTCAGAGGGATGTAAGAGATACTACGAAGAGAAGCTGCGAGCCGACGAACGAGATGCGAGAACGACGGAATAAACGCGGAAAGAGAGCTTCGATTTTCGGTTTTCGATTCTTTCGCAAACAAGCCTTTCCCGCACATAGAAAGCGATTACTGATCACGATCGACGTTACAGGTAACCGACACGGACTACTAGTCCCTTCGACGACGACTGATCAAGAACTTCAACATCTCCGCAACTCTCTCCCCGATTCCGTCGCGATTCAACGTATCGAAGAACGACTCTCTGCGCTCGGAAACATCATCGCGTGTAACGACTACGTCGCGCTCGTTCACCCCGACATTGACCGAGAAACCGAAGAAATTATCGCCGACGTGTTGAAGGTCGAAGTGTTCCGACAAACGATCGCGGATAACGTACTCGTCGGAAGTTATTGTAGGTTGAGTAATCAGGGAGCTTTGGTACACCCGAAGACGTCGGTACAGGATCAGGATGAGTTGAGTAGTTTGTTACAGGTTCCCCTAGTTGTGAGTCTCGCTCCTTTCGGTTCTTTCGCGAGATTTTCGAAAGACTGACTCGTGCATTGCCGCAGGCTGGTACGGTTAACCGTGGTTCGGATGTCATTGGTGCTGGTATGATTGTCAACGGTAAGCCTTTCGAGTTCTTTCGTGTTTTGGTGATCTCGATGAGCTGATTGTTCGATTTTCGTTTTCTCTACTTTTCCCCTCTCAACCGCCTTCTTCCGCCTCTCACGCTCTCGATCCGCCTTCGCCGATCCCTTTCTCGATCCTCGACTTCGTTCTACCCATTTTTCGTTGCCTCTCGTCAACTCGCTCGACTTCTCCGATTCCCCTCGACTTTTCCTCCTTTTCTTCTCCTCTTCTCATCATTTCTACTCCACTCGCCCTCTGCCCTCTATCGCGACCCTCTCTCTCCACTCTCCTCGCTTCGACTACATCACGACGATCAGATTGGGCTTCCTTCACCGGACTCGACACGACAGCGACCGAAATCAGTGTTATCGAAGCCGCGTTCAAGCTAGGTGGACAAGATACGTCGAGGATTGCCGGAATGAGGGATACCCTCGTTGAAGGATTCGCATAGATCATCCTTGACGTTGTTTCGCTTTCCTTTTCGCATTTTTCCACTTCGTTTCGATTCGATTCGATCGACTCTCGACAGAGATCGTGATGATTACCCTAGATGAACCCTTACTAGCATGATGTCAACTTGTAATAATTCTTCAACTCCTGCTCTCTGCTGCTTTACGACACGAGGAGAGAATTGAGCGAGCTCGAGACAGAACTTGCAGTGGGAGTTGGAATCGAAACTCCGAATCTCGAACTTGCTTGCTCAGAGCGCGGTTGAATGCTTTCGATTGCGAAGATTGCTGAACTACTAGGTAAGATACATGGTGAGTTGATCACAACAAGGCGAGAAATTTGTACAAGTTTTTCTGCGAACGATTCCGTCGAATTTTGGTTCGTCGAGCCAATCTAGTGCGAGTAATCGTATCTGCGCATCGCGATATAGGTCTTCAGTCACCGTCGCGCAAAAGAGAGATGGGAGAGATAGCTCACTGTTTGTAAAACTTTTCGCTATCCCCGACGACTCCGTCTTTCGCACCTCTCTTCTTCTGACCCGTCTCCTTCACCTCCTTCTCCAATCTCGCCTTCTTGTCCTCTCCCAACCACCACAACGCCAATTCCAGCATTCTACTCCCGCTCCTATCCTCCCTATTCATTTTCTCCCGAATCTCGTCCGGAACTTTCCCTTCTTCGGGCAATTCATCGTTGGACGGAAGAGGCCAGGGTAAGGGAGAAGGAGGAATAGTCGAGCCGAGTTGGAGGTGGCAGAGATGAGTCGGGAAGGAGTCGAGTCCGTCGAAAATGTGAGTCGCGTAGAGAATCGTCGAGTTGCGAGTTTTGGTTTCTTCGATGAGGAAATTGAGCAGTTTCGAACGGACTAGGACGTCGAGATCTACTGTGACCTATCGAGCGAGTGAGGAGCGGTAAGTCGGGAGTAGGGGACAGAAAGAGAGATGGGGAAACGAACTTCATCGAGTAAGAGCATTTCCCAAGGTTCCATCAATCCCGAAACGATTTGGACTCGTCGTCTTTCTCCGTCTGACACTTCGTGCATTCTCCAGTCGAGATCAACGTCCCTGCGCGCATCCACAAATGGAGAGTCAGAATCGTTTCGTTTTTGCGACGAAGGGAGAAAGCGAGGAGTTACATGATTTCGAGAAGCTTGTCTCGACGTTCTTTGTGTCGATATCCACCGACAGAATCTCTGAATTGACGGGAGTGCTCTCATCAGCGAGTTCGCGACAGACGAAGACGAAGAAACTCGAAAAACTGACAAGAAATGCGAAACCTTCAAATCGGATCTCACGACGGGGTTCGCGGCCCATTCAGTACCTATTAGGACGCGGAACTTCCCTATTATCAGTTCTTAACGTTCTGATCGTGCGGGAGAGTGAGCGTACCTAGATAAGTTACGCCTTTCGGAGTGTTGAAGAAGACGTCTTGACCGAGAACTTTGGCACCGCTTCGGGTGAGCTTCTTGCCGGCGAGGATCTGGAGAAGAGTCGATTTTCCTGAGAGAGGGGAAGAAGCGGACAGGAGAGAGAGAGGGAGAGTCAGCTTCTCTGCGAAAGACGAGATTCCGAGTATTTTCGTCTGCTCCGATTCCGTTCTACCCTCCGAGAGTCAAAAAGAGCTTCACGAGTCGAACGGTATAGCTCATGGCTCAAGTAGAGCCGTCGATGGGCAAGAGACAACCCCCGAGGGAACGTCATTTAACAATCGAAACTCTTCTCCCGTCCATCGTCCCTACTTGCGAGTTCCCGCTCGCCTAGCAACACCAGAGAGATGGAGATCGTTACTGACCTGCACCGTTCGCACCAACGAGGATGCATCGACTCCCTCTCGGTAAATTGAGATCGACATTCCCTAGGACGAGTTTCGGAGGAGCGTTGTTCAGTTGCGCGTAGGCGAATTCGAGTTGTTCGACTTGAAGAGCTAGATCTGCCATCTTTGAAGTCGGATCGGTAATGGAATGAGGAGAAGAACTGGAACGAACTTGTCTCTCTTTCTCTCCTCACTTTCCATCCGATGACGACGATGCAAGACCTCCATCTACCGAGCAGTACGACAGCGACTACCTCTACAACCGTCTCATCGACAGCTCCACTATCTGAACGACTCTCTTCGGTTCTTCAACGACGTTCAAACCTCGAAGCAGTTCTCTCCGTTCATTACTCTACCCTCTCGACGAACAATAACTCTACGTTGAAGACCCCGCTGGTGGATCCTCAGGGCTTCCCGAGATCGGATATCGATGTTGCCGCGGTGAGGAATGCGAGAGTTGAGATTATTCGAGGGAGGAATGATCTCAAGGCGATTGAGGGAGAGTTGGAAGCACTCGTGAAAGAAGGGTTGAGTGCAGGGGATACCGAGATGGAGAAGCCGAACGAGAAGGGAGAGGAGGAGAGGGAAGTGAAGGTGCCGTTTGCGAGAGTGAATTCGGTCGCTCAAGATTCTCCTGCTCAATTAGCTGTGCGTTATCGCCTTTCTTCTCAGGAGGGTGAGTGCTCGTACTGAACTTGGGCGGGGTGCACAGGGACTCGAACCAAACGATTTGATCATTTCGATTTCTTCGGTCGATTCGACAAATCACGAAAATCTCGCCGCGGTTGGGAAACTCGTATCGCAATTGGAAGGGAAGGATCTACCGGTCGTTGTGCAGCGAGATGGAGGGAAGAGAACGGTCCTGAGACTGACACCGAGGAGGGGATGGGGCGGAAGAGGTTTGCTTGGGTGAGTTTTTGCTTTTATCGTCGTCTCGCGGTGATATTCACTGACGATTGTTGAGCTTCAGGTGTCACATCGGCCCGTATCCGTAATCTCCTGTCGCAAGATCATATCGTTCCTCGCAATTCGTCGTTTCGTTCGTGTTTCGTAAGTTCTCCTTTCTCTCTCGACTTCTCTTGTCCTGCGCGTTCCTCGCCTCGTCCTCGCTATGACGACAAAAATGGTATCTCTAGACCTTCACCGCTTTACAACCGGGTTGTCAAGGGCGATTCTCGACTCCCTTTCTTCTACTTCTCGACTCGAACCATTTCTTCCCCATCCGATCTTCTTCCCCTTCAACTCGTATCCGGCTCTGGTTTCATCCCGGTAACCGCTTCGAAATGATGTCGAAAGGGAAGGAATCGGCAGGAGGGAATGGATTGTTTCGAGGAGATCGGAGGGAGTCGAGTTTCGTCCGTCAATGAGGGATTTCCTTCTTCTCTTCCTTTGATCGGGAGGAGGTGAGGGGAAACTTGATCTAAACTGAGCGATTGAAGAGGACTCGAGGGTACGAGGAGCAAGAGCACGTCGGGAGTTTGCGCGGAAGAGAGTCCGAACTGACGAGAATTCGATTTGGGTTTCGAGGACAGGTTTTCCTTTCGTACTCAGTCAAGTCGTGTTGTAATCAATATGTGGAATTGGAAGTTGATTCGTAAAGTTCCTTGCTCGAGTTCTCGCTGCATCGAGAGGCAGAACATCGAGTTTTTGGCGTCGCTTAGGGTTAGGGTTAGGGTTTAGGGTTAGGGTTAGGGTTAGGGTTAGGGTTAGGGTTAGGGTTAGGGTTAGGGTTAGGGTTAGGGTTAGGGTTAGGG
>NW_027481060.1:0-31526 GCF_050403485.1 Sporobolomyces salmoneus
AAGGTGAGGAGAAGAAGAGAGAAAGGAGAAGAGGGGGAGATTCGGAAAGTCATTCACTCGCGAGCTTGGATCGAACACGAAAGGCCAAGAAAACGAGAGCGAAAGATGTTCGACCGGAGATCACTTCGAAAGTTCCTCTTTCCTCTTGATATCGACCTGGTCGGGCGAGACAACTATCGTCGGATGCGCGTCTTCCCGTTCTCTTACAAGAGGTAAGAGCGAGACAGAACGGAGCTTCGGAAGGGGAAAGATACGAGGGTCGAAGATTGATGTCCCCTTTTTCTCAAATTATGTTTCGCTCTTTCCTCCTCCTCTCGTTTACGCCCTCGTTCGAATACAGTCATATAGAGCGTTACTGAGGGCGGGACAAGACGTCAGAGCGAGAATCATCGGGCTTGAAAGGAGCGCGGAACCGAGCAAAACAGGGATTACGCACCTCGTTTCGTTGTTTCGTCTTGCGAGACTTTCTCTCTATTGCAGCTGCATTGTTGATCAATAGTCTACCAGTTTCTCGTATAGTCTGTGCGGTAACGAGCTCCCTTCGAGGATGGGAGGAGGAGGAACGAGGCGTTTTCATCCACTTGGGACTGACGAGCGATCTTCGCGACGACTCGCCGGTTCGCTTTCGCTTCGTGAAGATACTTAGATCTGGACGTGGAAACGCGCTGTCAGCGCTCAGCTCGAGCAAGGAAGACAAGGAGTTCACTCACCGACATTCGGAAACGAAAACTGCAGAGTTCAGCGGATCCCCTGACCGCACCTCAATCTCCCCCAGCAACTACCCTATTATCCCTGAGTACTAAACTCGTCATTGGACTCGCTTGATCGTGCAGAAGAGTCGGGCTGAGGGCGTCATCGTTTTGAGAATCGTAAAGAGTTCGAACTCGATCAAGTTTCGCTTCTTTCGGAGGTATCGAGAGCGCTAGCGCAACGAGAGGCCTATCATATATCTCTGCCAGTCAGCCCGAGCTCCATCGATTCATATGGGGAGAACACGAACTCGAAAACTCACAAATTGATGAAACCTTTTAGCGTGAGAACTTGAGCCTCCCTAGAGTGCAATGCAAGGACCTGAGCATGATAGAGCAGTCTAGTATTCTATCGTTGCCGAGCGCAATTTGGCGAGAGTGTTTGTCGGAGAGTACTCGAGTAACCTCTGCTCGCAAGGTTGAACTTCTACTCTTCACTCGACTCTCGTCAAGATGGATAGACTACCGGTAGAGTTGCTCAGGATGATAGCAGGTACGTCCTCCACTATATCTCCCCCAAGCCTACTACTTCGAACGCGCCTTTCTCGCCAGATTCGATTTCATCCAACACTCGCATCTTCGACGCTCAGAGGGACCTTGCCCTGCTCTCAAGAGTCACCAGGACGTTCTGCACAATTTGCCGCCACCGCATCTACCTCAATCCCGTCCTTGGAAACGCAAGAATGGTCAAGAAATGGATTCGAAACTATTCCTTGCTCGTCAACCCTTGGTCAATCTGTGCGGGTACTCGAAGCCTTGAGGATGTTGTCGTTCCCGAAACGGTCAATCTTTGCTCTACATGCCTGATGGATGATCGACCACTGACGTCGGTTCAAGCTTCTCCAGCTTCGATTCAGAGTTTACAAATCCCGAATTGAAAAGATGGAAGACAAGGAGTTCCCGTCCTGGGAGCGCTGTCTCGAGCCGGTCGACGACTTTCTCCCACCTATCAGCAACCTTGCTCTCTCGACGTTCTTCGTCAGAGACCTCACTTCTATCACCGTTTCTCCCAAGTTCCCCCTTCCTGACGAGTTCATCGCCTCCCTCTGCGGCCCTCTCGGAACCAACCGCAACATTCTGAAACGACTCTCGATGCAGCCATACTGGGGTCTCATGCTGCGAGGTTTTCTCTTCGAAGCGTGCAAACGCATGACATGGGGTTCGGCTGACTTGGAGATTCAGGAAATGCTGGAGTTGATCGCGGAGCTCAGTCAACACGAACCATACTGCGCGTCGATTTATGCACGCATCAAAGAGGAGGAGGAGGAAGGCCTTTACGACTTAACGGCTGACGAATGCGACAGAATCGGCAGAATCGTTCAAAAATTGGCTCCTTCAAACTACAGCATTTCACTCTACACGTATCCGGGCTCCCTGAGATCTGAAATGATACAAGGTGACATCCTTCGAACCAGAGACATCTCCTGTCATCCTTTCGAAGCCCTCCAAAGTCTCAAAATTTCCCTCGACTACACTTTCGAACTCTATCTCATCTTCCATTCTCGACTCTTCCCCGTACTCCGCCATCTGAAGATCTCTGGTGACTTCGGAAACGCGCTCACAATGGTCCACGACGTCAACTTCTTCGTCTCTCGATCACAAAGTAAGTCATTTCGAGCTTGAGTGCTTCTGAGGCGCGATTCACAGTCGTCCAAATGTACAGTTGCAAGGGGAAAATAGTTTCTCCCGAAGTTGATGACGATGTCTTCGATGAGCATCCCAACTTATTCGAGTCCTGGGAGCCTCTCACGAAGGACGAATTGGAAAGGGAACCGAAAATCGACTACATTGGCCCAAACCTCGAGAAATTAGATCTTTCAGAGTGTACTATTGTATCGGAAGAGTAGCGAAGGCAAAAGCGAACGGAAGGAACGCTGAATAGGAGAAGAGAGCTGGAAAGAGAAACGACAAGGCTAGGAATTTGTAGCACTCTTTCGATTTGCTTTACCTCTGAAAGAATCACAGATATCTCGAGTCTCTGTTACATCGTATCGAGGAGAGGAGAGCAGGAAGTGAGTTGTAACGAGCAACGTGAATGACTTTGAAAACCTAAAAAGCCTCGCGAGGCGGCGACTGCTCAGACTCGCAAGACAGTCCACTCACTTGGAGCCATAGTGCTACAAGGTGCGGGTGGGAATGTATCGGAGCAGCAAGCTAGACTTGGTAGGCAAAAAGAGAAAGAAGTGCAAAACGATATGTGCTCGAAGCGATCTTGCGTCGAGGAACAAAATGCTCAGTGGCGGGATCGAACCGCCGACATCGGACTAAACTGACGCGAGTATTAGGTCCGCATCATAACCAACTAGATCAACCGAGCTGTACAAACAGTAGCGCAAAAAACCAATATAATCGCGTACAAAAGACAAGATCAAACAGCTCTTTCCTCTTCTCCGTTCGCCGTTCTACATCGTGCGACTCGCAGCAAGAGACTCTCACGTACTCAGACGCTCACATTCGGCCGATCTGCGAACGTTTGAGCGCGTTTCCGCCGAAAGCTGACAGAGACGCTTTCTTCGAGCTCGTTTCATTGAGTCGTGTCATTCCCGCGCACGTTATTGGCTTTTGATGCCTTTACAGTAACTTAAAACGAGTCCGAATTGGAAGTAGAGTCCGAGCTGATCGAGAGAAAGTTCTCGGCGCGAAGTGATGTCCCAATTTCGCAGTTTCTGAATCGCTCGCAGCCTCTCAATTTCTGTCTTCTTCCCTCTCTGTCACCCCGTTCTCAACCTCGTCAACGTCGCGCACACAAGAACAAAGTCACTATGTACCTCACTCGAGTCCCTCTCGTCCTCTTCCCCCTGCTCTTTTCCCTCTCGCTCAAATCCGTCGCTTCGGCTCCTTTCCCTTCGAACGACTTCTTCCGCTCCCTCAATCTTGGTCTCGTCGGAGGAGGAGCGACCGATCTTCTCGAGGGATTGAAACGTGTGTTTCTTCATTGCTCTCTTCTACGAGTGGATTCTCGCTCGAGAAAGCTGACTCGTTCGAGTCGAGATTAGTCGATTCGTTCGAACGTATCCATCATCTCTTCGAGAACCTCCCTTCTCCCTCCTTCAACGACGAAGACAAGAACAAAGTTCGTACGATCGAGAAACATTACGTTGATGAAAACGGATTCGATTGTCACGAGAAGATTTCCACTTATTTCGATTCCTTCTCGTTCCCCTCTCGTCCTACTCCTCACCACTACGCCGACTCCTCCTTCGACAACTCCGACAAGAAGAACAACTTGGAGGAGAAGATCGAGAGAGAAGGAGAGAAGGAGAGTTTGTTCCGAATTCAGAAGAAGAAGAGGTCGTTGAAAGAGGAGGAGGAAGCGAGTAAAGCCCCGGATTTCGTAGTGGAAGATGGATTCTATGGGGAGGGACCGAAGGAGAAGGAATGGTTCGATTTGTAGAAAGAGAGAGAGAGGAGGTTGCTTGATTAGCTTGCTTGGATAGTTTTCGGTTGAAACGAAAGCGGTTCTGTTCTTGTCCAAGCTTGAGCTCGAGATTGAGTAGAGATTTGACATCCGAGCGAATCTCGACAACGATACTCGAGCAGCGAGAGAACGAAAGTACGAGATGAATGAGTTCTGTTTTTTCAAATCTTTTTGACATTCGTTTTTCTGGTTATTTCGTACATACAAGTTTCATTCGATGCATTTCGTTTCTCCTCCCATCTCTCCTCCCCTTTCTCCTTTTCCTTCCCCCTCTCTCCCCTCGAAAAGAGCTTAGAGCCTCTTCTCCTTAAATCCCTTGACAACGACCACTTTCTCCCCCGTTCCGAACAACTCTCGATCAACCTTCCCTCGTCTCCCCGTAACGAACAACCATAACCCTTTAACCGTCGTGAACATCGGGAAAAACATTGAGACTCGTTTTTGATACGTTTTATACAACCTATCCACAACTTCCATCTTCTGTCAGCGGTACATTCTCCTCGGGGAGGGAAGGAGAGAGGAGAGTAGAGAGGAGAAACGTACGGGTATTTCGAAGCTGAAATCTTCTCGGTCAAATCGGTCGAAGCGAAGAACAATAAACTCATTAAAACGGGAGCCAAAATCGCGTAATTCCAATAGACTCCATGATCCTCCTTCAACTCCCTGTATGCCAATTCACCTGCCAAGACAACGTCCGCCTTGACGCGAGAGTAGAGGGAAGTGTAATTGAGGAGGTCGAGGTGTTTGATGTACGAGATGGGGTGGGAGAGAACGGTTAAGAGTTCGTTGAGCGAGGGGAGTTCGTCGGATACAGAGACAAGGAAGGAAGTGACGTTTGAGCGGGTGAGATGGGAGGAAACGGTAGAGAGGGGGTGGGAAGTTAGGGAGGAAGTGAGAGGGAGGAAAGGGAGAACGGCAAAGGCGTAGAGAATGTACCAGGTCGTTTGCTCGCAGGCGAAGTTCTGTTCGACAACGATCTCGTCAGTCAATACATTATTGAGGGAGAGGGAGAGTAGGAAGGGAGATCTTACAGGGTGCCTGGACCAACTCCAAAGTCCACCGGTGACGAATCCTCTCTCGATCGCTTTCTTCTCCTTCTCGGTTCTCCTACTCTGATCCTTCTTGAGCGCACCATGTTTCAAATTCTGAAACCTCTGTTGTTGATTATCCGCCCTCATCTCCAACGTCAACGTTACCAAGAACGCTGCGGCGAGTAAAACGTCGGCGACGTTCAAGGGAACTCGTACACTCTTTGCGTGGTGAGAGGTGAGCTTCTTGAGTTGGGAAATGTGACCGGAGGAAGAGAGGGAGTGGGTGAGGAGTAGGTATTGGGGAAGTTCGGCGATGAGGAGTAAGAGGTTTTGGATCCACGCGATGAAGACGAAGTTGAGCAGTTTGAACGCCCAGGTAGGGATCTTTTTACGAACTAGAGGCCAACGGTAATCCTCCGATCGACTAGAGGGCGTTACGAGTAACTAAGGATCAGCTCAGACTGGGGCGCAAAGGGGAGAGAGAAGAAGTGGAAAACTCACGGATCCAAGAACCCTCTCCTCGCGCTCTGATACGTCAACCTAGCACTCCAACAGCACTGCAACGCAAATACGAGTAACATTCGATGATCGAGTTCAGAGATGCTCGAGACTGAACCGTTCCAGTAAGGGATGAAAGTGAAATGAGCCGAGTAGACGAGAGGGAGAGTCGTCCACAATCGATCGACTTGGGAGACGTTGCCTGTAAGAGAGTCGAGAAGGGCGTCAGTGAACTGTCGTGGGGAGAATGAATGTTGTTTGCGAGAAACAGGATGAAGTCCCGTGACGTAGAAAGGCGGGTCGTAACGATCCTTCTCTCGAATCGAACTGCTCGACCCGTCGATCGCCGTAACGACCTAGTTCGTCGTTCCCTCATCTTTGTCCTGCCTAACTTCCCCGATCCAGAGGGAGAGAGAGAGAAGAGAGAAATGACCTCACCGGTAACTTCTCCCAAAAACCACACGAGCATCGAAATCGCCCCACAGAACAACAACGCCGGATGCAAAGGGTTCGTGTTCGTATCGAGGTAGTAGTTACGCCATGCCGAGAGCGAAGTATAGTCGGATGGGAGCGATTTCACCGTGAACGAAGTGAGAGAGGGAAGGAGGGAATGAGTGGGATGATGAGGGGTTAGGAGCGGGTTGGGTAACTTCATGTTGGGTTTGAGAGTTCCTTTCAGAGAAAGAGTGGGATGAAAGGAGAAGGAAGAAGAGGCGGGACTCTGCGAAATTGACGAAGTCGATTTGTTTGATCAAAGACGTGTCACCTCTCTCATCTCCTTCTACCTCGATAGCACCTTCCAGAGCTCAAGATGAATACACAAGAGATTATGCAACGGCTCCCTGAGCAACTACAGCAATTCAGGGTAAGTTTAACTCGTTTCATCTCATCTACCACATCTCTCCCTATTCTCTCTGTCTGTGGAAAGCGCGTGTGGAGGTCGTGTGGACTGACTATGTTGAGTATTCTAGCAGGAGAGATTACAAAATTTGAGACCGCCTCAAGAAGTACGTCAAACCTTTACACGCTCTTACGGCTCTCTCTGTTTCTCTCAGCTCTCGAATGGAGCGATCTCGTTTCCTGCGTGCTGATGATGAACATTCGTAATGCGTGTGCTGCGCGGTTTCCAGTTCTTTGACATGCAGGTGAGTCCACTCATGCTCTAAACTCAACATTTCGCAATCTCACACACTGACCGCGATCTCGGAACTACCCTGTGTGCGTAGCGTATCTCCAGACCAGCAGATATGGGCGTAAGTCTTTGTCTCCTCCTCGCGTTGTCTCCATGTCGGAAACTCCTCAGCCAAAACTCGAAAACTCATGTTTCGTTTCTTTCTTCTCTCTCTCGCAGGTCGCAACTCAACGAATCACCTAGTAAAGCTCATTCCTCTCTCTTGCACCCCTCAGGGTCATCCCCGTCTCGAGTCTGATCCACTTCCTCCCCGCTCGATTTGAACAGTAACACGAAATATTTCGCTGGAAATTACCTCCTTCGTCAGTCCTCCCTCTCTTTTCTCCCTTGCTCGCACTTTCTCCCTAGCCCCTCCTCTGACCTGTAATTGTCGTCGCTTGTAGTCGTCGGACTCCTAGCCATCTATTCCCTCTTAACAAACCCTCTCCTGCTCATCGCTCTCGGTTTCCTCGTCGGAGTACGCACATCCTCTCTCCTTTCCCTCTCCGTTCTCCCTAGTCTCGTCAAACTGACGTGCGGAGTCGAATTGAATGGAATAGGGTTTCGCAGCGATCAATAAATTCCTTACAGCCGACGTTCAATTCGGTTCGACGGTAATTACCCAGAAGAATTGTTATACTGCTTTATTCGTGATTGGATTACCGATCCTCTGGTTCGCTGGTACGTTCCCTCATCCCCTCTCTCCCCTCTCTTCTCCTCGACTCGCGAGGGGAAACTTGTCCGCACGAGAAATGGGAATTGATGATGATCGCGAGATGAGTAGCTCCAATCGCGACATTCTTCTGGTTGGTAGGTAGTTCGGCAGTGTTGATCCTGGGACATGCGGCTATGTTGGAACCGGGAGTCGAGTCAGAGTATGGAGCGGTTCAGTCGGTTTAAAGTCGCGAAAACGAGGGGAAACCTATGGACAATTTTTCACGGAGACGAGGAGCTCTCCTCGACGGGACGCTAGTACGAGGTTTCTGGAGGAGGGACACTTCAATGGCAGCCGCGGGCGGGAGTAGCTAGATTGGATTGGCTTCCGTGTTCTTGTTTTATTTCTTCTTCGTTCTGCTCCTTACCTAGACTGCTTGTAACTCGCTCATCGCTCTCTACTGCGACCACCTCTCACACTCTCACGCGCTGCTCTGTCAGAAAGAAACTGCTAAAGGAACTTCATATTGGTATTTACAATTCATGATATCTCGTTCCCCTCCTCTTCTAAGCTCTAAGTCGATTTAGTTCCCGAAGTAGCCGCCGCATTCCTCGCCTCATGACCGCTCTCCTCGACCTTCTCTGCCTTTGGGTTCTCGGGCTTGTGATCCTTCTCACCATCGTCAGGTCGAGAGAACGGAGAATCGTCGTCGTTTTCAACTTCGGCTTTACGGGCTTGAGCCGCGAGAGCACCGGTTTCTCGCAGGTGACCTTGTTCGACGAGTTCGGGGTTGTGCGTGAGCTATCATCGCGAAGGAGAAGGAGTTAGTAACGGAAGAAGAGGGAAGGAGGAGGGAAGGAGGAGGGAAGGAGGAGAGAGAAACGAACTTTGCCCTTGAGGATTTCTCCTTTCGCTTTCACTTGATCGGCGATACCGGAACCGTCGTTGTAGTGAGGTCCTAGACCGGCTTTACCGCTATCATCGTTGCAAAAAGAGTCAGTTTTCCTTTTCTCGTAACTCCTGCCGGAGTTCACCTCGATGTGAGAGATTAGCGGAGGGGAGAGAAACGTACGCATGCATCTGAGGTGGGTACTCAGTCTGTGCCGAAGTTCCTTCTGCTCCTTCCTCTCGTACGGCCGATTCATTCGTCGCAGTCTTCTCAGGTGCTCCTTCCCTCGTCTCGAGGTTATCCCTCGAATCAGGTCCGACCTTCTTCTCCTCGAGTCCAACTCTAGTACCAGCAGCCGTAGGTTTCTCAGTGGAAGCGGTCGAGGCGGTTTGGGGAGCAGTCGAAGGTTGAACGGTCGATTGCGAAGGGGCCGAAGTTGAGGAAGTTTCGGGAGTTACAGTAGAAGTGGGAGCGGAATCGACAGTGTTAGAGGTCGAGGAGAGAGTTTCGGTCTTGTAGGGTTGGTGGTGGTTAGCAGGCGAGTCAGACCTACACGAATGAAACCGGAAGTGGGGGGAAAGGAAGAGTCAGTCTAAGACAGCTAGACTAGAGGAGGAGACGACCTTACATGATTGAGTTGGTTTGATGCAAAGATAGAATCTCTTGGGTGAAGAGAGAAAGAGAAGAGGAGCGAGAAGAGCGACACACGTTGTTCGGTATCGTTCAGCGAATGACGTTACAACCTTTCGAGTGACGACCGAAGCGGGGTGAGGGAAAGGGGTTCGCTCCAGTCGCACAGTCACAGCTCACGCGGACTGCAGAGATGTGAGCCTCCGAGACGTGTGAGTTGCGAGCGAAGGAACAAGTATTGCAATCGAAGCGGAATGGAAGATTACTTGAAATTTCGTCTCGACCGAGCTCGTTCCCGCTCTTCAGCAGTCGAGCTCCGTTTGAACGATAGGTGTGGGAGTACTGGGTCTCTTGTGGTGTCGAAGAGGGTAGAGTGAGCATCGAATGAACGAGGGATCAAGACGGAGCTTGGTTGCGGAGTTCGGCGAGAGGTTGAGTTTGTCGATACGCGAGCGCTTCGTCGCTCTGGTGCTTTCCCTGCGCAACAGACTCGTCAGTATATGATAGAGCCACAGATGGAGGCATAGCTCGAGCGAAAGAGAGTAGAGAACGCACCGTTAAGAGCAGTTCTTGCTCGGGAACCTTTGCCTCCCTTTCTCTTCCTTCATGGCCAGTTTCGCTCGATCACTTCTCGTAGTCCTTCGCGATATCCGATATCCTTTGTGCCAGCTTGACATCCAGTTCCGACAACGAGTTCCCTTTGTCGTGCGTCGTTAAGGTGATTTTCACTCTATTGTAAACGTTCGACCATTCGGGATGATGCTGTAAGCCCGCCCCACCCCCGTCAGCTCTGGACCTTTCGTGCCGTGACAGCGGTTGGAACACAGGCTTACGTTGAGTTTCTCCGCCTGAAGAGCAACCCGACTCACGAATCCCCATGCCTGACCGAAATCTCTGAATCGATACTCCCTCGAGAGCGTCGATCGTTCTTGTTCTACTTCTCCGTGTACGCCAGAGGTGCTGGGGGAGGAGAGGATCCAGCCGGAGGAGGAAAGGGAGGAGAGAGACGAAGGATTGGCGGGAGTTCGGCGGAGAGAGGCGTTCGAGGGAGCGGGAGCGGGCACAAGGCGAGTAGTATGCAGGAGTCGTGTTTGTACGGTCGAGCGGAGCATCTTGAACGGTGTGAGAGGTCGAAGGGAAAGGTTAGAGATGAGACTTGAGCGGCTCTTGCTTCCCTACCTGTCACTCTGGAACGCCTTTCAGACGTATATATGCTCTGCCAACTACTGGGAAAGTCGGAAAGATGCGCGAAGAACCTCCTAGACTCACTGAGAAGCGTACGAGCCATCACTCAACTTTCTGTCGTTCCTCTTTCCCGCTTGTCCCGACCTGTACTTATCGACTCGGAGTTCAGAGGCTCAGAAGCAAGGGCAAGATAGCGTACGATCCTCCTCCCAGCTCGAAAGTATCAGACAAAAGACGCGGACAAGGGAAGGAGATCTCGCATTCAGGGAGTGTCGAAGAGGTCAAAAAGCGATGATTGTGTGCAGTCTGTACCTCGTCGCGGTTGACGTACTCTTGCACGATCTTTCGGTCCCGATCGCGAAACTTGGATCTGATGCAAAGAGAATTCGGAGAAGATTTCGAAAACTTTGTTTTCTGCGAAATCGCCGCGCAATAGCTGTCGCTGTCTCTGTGCTGCGCCACGAAGGTCGGGGCACTGACAAGCGATATATGAAGGTCCGAGCTCATTGGGAAGAGGCGACAGTCGCCGCGTAATACCCGAGAGGAGAAATTGAGAAAGGATTCGTCGAAACCAGTGGGCTCCTTTTCCCTGATGTCCATTCCATTACCTGCGCGATACAATGCATGTCTCAGAGCACAATGGCATGCACGTCTGAACCTAGGCGGTGCTGGGAACGTCAGGAGAGAGTGGTAAAGCGAGAGAAAGTAAGATTGCGACGGAACCAGGGACAAATCGAATCGACGACAACGCAGCCTTGTCGTTGCAAGGACCAGGCGCCAGGATAGAGGGCCACTGTCTCTCCGGAGCTAGTGAGGGATCAGGAAGCAGTACGACCTTGGGAACGAAGGCGGACGATTGTCCCCAGAAACGTATCCCGTCTCCTCAATTCCATCTGAACGAGGGGGAGGTCGAAGATGCGTGTACTGATAGCAGACAACAAGCTCTGTGGCACGCTCTGAGCTGAGGAGAGACTGCTGAGGATTCGATAGTAGAGGTTGAAACGGCGAAACGAGGGAAAGAGTGACCGGAAGGCGAGGAGCTGCGCGAATCGTTTGAAGAGCAGAGCAGCGGTCGTTAGAGCTACTGAACGTTGTCGTCGCAAATTCGAGTGAAAGGAGAGAGGGAGACCTTTGACTTGGAGCGATTACGACGTTTCGCTCCTCCTCATCACTCGACTCTCGACCAACCTCTTCAAACTAGCCAGATAGGAGAGCACAAGAATGCCCTCTCTACCCTCAACCTCGCTCCCGGTGGGACAAGAGCCCTCGAAAGGGTTGACGACGTACTTCACTTCGAAAATCGAACAAGCCGAACACCTCATTCACTCGCGCACGCAGAACTTGCGTCGATTGGAGGCCCAACGTAACGCGTTGAACGCGAGAGTGAGACTGTTGAGGGAAGAGTTGCAGTTGTTACAGGAACCGGGTAGTTACGTAGGAGAAGTCGTCAAGGTCATGGGGAAGAAGAAGGTACTCGTTAAAGTACAACCTGAAGGGAAATATGGTACGTTTACACTATTCTCCAGTCGAGAGACTGCTCTCCTCGACGGGAGTTGTTCGCTGACGTTGCTCCTCTCTCTCCTCTCTCAACCTCCTACCTCGCTCCTCCTTGACGATCATGCAGTTGTCGACTTTGCACCTTCGATCCAACTCTCTCAGCTCACTCCTAACCTCCGAGTCGCCCTCCGTTCGGATTCTTACCAACTTCATTCGATTCTGCCCACGAAACAAGATCCACTCGTTCAAATGATGATGGTAGAGAAAGTACCCGACTCGACTTACGAAATGGTCGGAGGATTAGAACAACAAATCAAGGAGATCAAAGAGGTGATCGAATTACCCGTCAAACACCCCGAATTGTTCGACGCACTCGGAATCGCTCAACCGAAAGGAGTACTCTTGTATGGTCCTCCTGGAACGGGAAAGACTTTGTTGGCACGAGCAGTCGCACATCATACGGATTGTAGGTTCATTAGGGTATCGGGATCGGAATTGGTACAGAAATACATCGGAGAAGGTTCAAGAATGGTCAGTCTTCTCGTCGCTCATCCAGGGTGATGGACAGAACGCGTTGACTGACGTTTTCTCTCCCTCAGGTCCGTGAACTGTTCGTCATGGCACGAGAACACGCTCCTTCGATCATCTTCATGGATGAAATTGATTCGATCGGTTCTTCGCGAGGTGGTTCAGGTTCGGGAGGAGGTGATTCCGAAGTACAACGTACCATGCTCGAGTTGTTGAATCAGTTGGATGGGTTCGAAGCGACCAAGAACATCAAGGTCAGTCTTCGCTCTCCCTTTCTCTCCGTCTCGCGAGATCGAAGCTTTGTCGCAGATTGAAGAATGCGTGTGAAACTGATACGATCTCTCGTTGGTCGATGATAGGTCATCATGGCGACGAATCGTATCGATATCCTCGATTCCGCCCTCCTTCGTCCCGGTCGAATAGATCGAAAGATTGAATTCCCTCCCCCTGGGTCCGTCTCCCTTACCCTCTTTCCTCCTTCCTTCCTCCGATCACTAACTCTTTTTCCGTCTCTGTAGTCCCGAAGCACGTGTCTCCATCCTCCGTATCCATTCCCGCAAGATGTCTCTTCAACGAGGAATCAACCTTCGAAGTCTCGCCGAGAAGATGGGTAATTGTTCGGGAGCCGAAGTGAGGGGTATTTGTACAGAGGCGGGAATGTACGCGTTGAGGGAGAGGAGACAACATGTTACTCAGGAAGATTTCGAATTGGCTGTTGCAAAGGTAAAGTCAAAATCCCTTCGTCTTCGGTTTTTGATGTTCTGTATCGCGTACTGACGAGTGTTGATTGTGCGTACGATGCAGGTCTTGAGGAAAGCTAGTGAAGGAAACATGTCGTCGACCAAGTTGTTCAACTAGGTCTGAAGCTGCTTTCTCGTTTGAATCCGAAATCGAAACAAAGTTTTACCGCAGTTCAACAGCGATGAGGATCCGTACGACCACTCACTGTCGGCTTCATTAGCTCAAGTGTCTACCGCCTTGCTGTTGAACGAGCTTTCGTCGAGAGGTCCTCGAATCTGCGTTGATTTGATTTCTGTCGGCGATGGTTTCTCTCTAATCTATCGACTCTACACTCGTAACTCACGCACCACATTTCATACATCATAGCGATCTACGAGCCTCAATAATACAGGATTCCAGGTTATCACTTCGCGGTAGAATATGGGTATCGAAAACGAAAAAGAGAGGTATAATTGATTCGGAAAGGTTGAATGTCGATCAAGCGTTCAGTCGGCTCAGTAGCGCCTTGAGTGAAGAGGACACGAATGAACGTCAGCGTTCGCCATAAGCTCGTCACGAACAAGCGAGAATCCAACTCACTTTCGCATCCCCTTTCGACCCAATCTCTTCTCCCTCTTCCTGTTCCCCTTCCTTCGATTTCCCTTTCCCAGTACCGGTACCACTCGTATCCTTGAGATTGATACCTCCGATCGTAGAGCTCTGTTTCCCCGCTACCCAATTGATGAAATTGGTTCTTGATTGATTCCAAACTCCCAATTCTTCGTCTTCACCAGCTTCTGGGTCGTTGCCTGGTCTCGTACGACTGCGAGTTGCTTTGATCGAAGACTGTGTGGTGGCGGCGGGAGAGGGAGTCGAGAGTAGAGTTTCGATCGATTGGGAGAGGGAAACGAGAGAGGGAGAGAGGTTCGTCGTTCGTTGATGCAGAGGATTGCGTTCTGGAAGGCGCCATCGAAAGTATCAGACATCTCGTCATATACAATGTCGTAATAGTGAAACGCGAGCTCACCGCCTCCGAATCCTAACCAACCAATTTCTTCCTTGATTCGTTCTAACCTCATCTCTTTCTCCCTCAAGAACAGCTCGACGACTTTCAATCGACGTTGTTTCAGTAATTCTTCCTCGTATAGCTTCAGTTCTTGTTCGTACTCCGTCAAAGTCGATTCATGAGATTCTTTCAAACTTGTATCGAAATTGACCTGTTCTTAACCTCATGTTAACATAATTCGAGCCGCAACATACGGTGCAGGAGGAAGTCTGACCTGATGAGGTAGTTGGACGTAAGGAATGAGTGCTTCGTCGAGGTTGAAAGTGTTCCTCAACATGAAGATTTCAAACAAATCGAATTGTTTATCAATCTCGTGTTCCAACAGCGTCTCCAATCTGTAGCAGCCCTGTAAGACCCCTCCTTTATCAGCTCACGCGTCCAGCCTGATCAGGGAGAGGACTTACTCGTTGAACTTGCTCTTGTTGTTCCTCATCGACTGGTTCCCCTTTCCCCTTCTGTTGTTCCTGCTGAGCCTGTACCAATTTGATCAACTCTTCTTCCAACCATCCACTCGCGACGTAGAGGCATTTGTTCGCGATGTCGAAACACGATTTCGCGAATGATTCGGGAGCGAAACGGAAATGTTCAGTTAGGATCGTTGATTTGATCGATTTGATTTGCGATTTGGAGAGTTCTGTAAGTTCTGCCATCCTGTAGAGGGCGTAATCGAGCAGGCGAGTGGCGAGTGAGAAGAGAGATGAAGGGAGAGAGGGAATTCTCGATCAACATCTCTCGTCCTCTGCCTCCTCATCAATCGACCGAATCGACGCTCGTACTATAGAGAACGGTACCATTCATTAACCTAACGTCGGATCTATACGGTGCGCGAGTCGACCCTTGTCTCTCGAGTTGGATCCCCTCCTCGACATCAACTCCAATCTTTCGCGGGGAGCCACACCGTAGAATGCTGCTGGAACAGCTGTACTGGGTCTAACAGCCCTGCACCATAGGTTTCTCGGGCGGCGCTCCCTCATCAGCAAATCTCAACGCTCTTCTTCCGCACCTACCTCCAAGTTCTCGAGCATTTCTAGCCTCAACCCAAGCTGCGACGGCATATTGATGATTGAGGAGCAGTCCCCGGGTAGACGGATGCCGACAGGCTGTTGTTCGCACTCAAATTATCGACGAGGAAATTTGCGAAAGTATCGACGGAGTTGGCAAGGCGCGCAACGGAGACGACACGGGTCCATCGCGACGTCGCCTGGATTCAGGCAAACCCGTGAGTCCGTCGTTCCCTTACTGCGCGCATGTGGAAGGGATCTGATGTAGACGCCGCTGTTTCTTTCGTAGCTTCTCGAATCGCATTCTGCCGAGCTGAACTCGTTCCCTCCGTTCGCCATCCGCGTCAACACGCTTCTCAGACGATATGGAATCTCTCCGAGCGAATCTCGCCAGTACGCCAACAATGAGCCAGCCTGTTCTGTCGTTTTTCCGGTCAGCTCGATCGAAGAGTTTTCATGCTCGCTCCCTCTACATCACGGCTGGTTCGTTCACCTTTTGTTCAACGTCGGGAGTGGCCATACATACGATTGTCATGGAGCGGCGCGCGATGGGTAAAGAACGAGCTCGAATTTGCGTTTTCTCGCGTTTGTTCATCTACCTACGTGGTTTCTCTCTTGCTCGCCCGGGAACCTTCTGCATCGTCAGTCTGTTCATGTCGAGAAAACGGAGCCGAAGGCGGTCTACCAGTACCGACTACTCGAAGGAAATTGTTTCGACACTTCTTACGAAAAGCTTGATCCTTCGACACCGGTGATTTCTACCCACTGTTACAGCGCGTCCAAGCTCCAGACATCGCGAAGGTGAGGGTCGATTTCATCTCGCAAGCTTATCGAAGTAAATGCGCTAAATCCAACTTTGTGGAACAGCAAAGTCGAACCGTCGAACGAGCCGTTCAAACTTCGAGCACACAAACAAACGAAAATCTCTCTCATCTTCTCCGCGAGGCGTCGTGACAAACCTCCAAGTCGCCCGTAACGAAAGAATCGTAATCACCTTGTCGAAGCTCTCGGTGCGATCCAAGCATTCCGAGAAGACTCGAAGTCTCGAAACGCTTCTCGCCTTATCGAATGTTCTCAGCTGCGAAACTCGTCGTGGCTCCCGAACCAAGGTGAGCGTCTCTCCAACTTGAAGTTTGCGAAACTCACGAAGTCGAAAAGTTCGATTGAAAAATGAGAAGTCGCAACAAAAGTCCGAAATCGAAGAATGTGACTGTTCAAGTTTCTGAACATTCGAGAATCACTTTCGTCTTCGCGCGATTCCATCGTCGATTTTCGAGTGAAGTGATGGAAAACTGACACTTCTCAACTTTTCGCTGAAACGAGGGAGTACGTACTGTACGGTACAATACGGATTGTACGGAGTGAACAACCCGAAAACCATCGCAGGGAAGAAATGAGCCGTGCTCGGACCTCCTATCTCCTTTCCGTCGACTTCGCTCGAACGGACCTCATCCGCAACCCACAGCAGATGCGCGTCGACGCACGACGAAGTCGCTGTTCACTCAACCTCGAAGAGCTAGAGAAGACGTGTCGAATTGACAATCTTCGGAGTCCGGAGGATCGAAAACTTTAGGTAAGTTCCTTTTTGTCGATTCCTAGAAGGGTGTGCCTCGTTTTCGGCTCGGAAGGGCAAGACTCTCTCAAGCGGGAGACCCTTCGAGAAGAGCTTCACATCAAAACAGTAAACAAACAGCGCGCTTCGACTCGTCGACCCTACTTTTTAAGAACTTCTCGCTTCCAACTTCTTCTCTCTTCTTTCTTCATTCGACTCTTCTCTTCGTCTCTCACTCACCCTTCGTCACTCTTTCAGACTCCTCACCGTCCCCCCTCCACACTCTTTTTCTCTCTTCCTCAAGATGCGTTCCACCTTCGCCGCCGTTTCGGTCCTCTCTCTCGCCTCGGTCGCCCTCGCCCAATCTGCCACCCCCTCCGGTTACGGTCGATTCCCTTGCACCAGTACGTCCCACCACCTACTCTCTGTCTTTCCCTGCGGCAGAAGATCGCGCTTTCGATCGCGACCTTCGCCTGTTTTTCCGTGAAACTTTCTTCGAATGCGTTGTACTGATCTATCTATCTTTCCTTCCTTCCTCGTAGTCGTCAACGGTGACAACACCTTCTCTCCTGGTGAGTCTTCACTCTTGATCGACGCGACCAGTATCGCTCATCGCTGACTCACTTTTTTTTCGTGCACCTCTCAGATCAATCTCAATGTGCTTCCGACCTCCTCGTCAACCCCGGAGCCGACGACAACAACACCGGTAACCAAGGTGACCGAACCAACCCCGTCGACCCTGAGTGCGTTCAAGAACTCGAGTCTGGCGCCTACTTCTGCGGTATCGCAGGCGCTACCTGCACTTCCGACGCCAACTGCGACAACGGTGTCTGCACTGACGGAATCTGCCAAGGAGGTTTCACTCAAGAGTGTGGATCTACCGACACGAACTGCTCCGGTTTCTTGTACTGTCTCTCGAACGAGTTCTCAACGACTCCTACCGACACTTGCGGTGGTTTCAACGCCTATTGCCAGGACCCCACGCAAGGCAACGTCGACTTCACCAACGCTGAGAACTACGCCATCTTGTGAGTGACAACACGCATCTTACCTGTTCCGCCGAGCTTATAACTGACCGACCAAAACTTAGTAACCAATATTGCGAGTCAGGGTACTGCAACTTCAACTCCGCGGCATGCGATGTTCACGCTACGAACGTTGGTGACGATTGCTCCACCGACCCTGAATTCGTACGTCTTTTGCCCTATTTTGAAAGAAAAAAATGTGACTGACTCGTTCTTCTCGGTCTCAACGTTTAGCGATGCACGCAAACTGCTCAAGGCGATCAATTAGTGTGCGACCAAACCACCTTCACCTGTGCTCTCGCTTCCTCTCCCTCTGGCCGTGCCCGTGCGCGCCGAAACCTTTCCAACCGCAACCTTTGCCCCTCTGCCAACGAGGAAGCTTGCTCCGTTGCCGGTGGATTCGAGTGCATTGACACTTCGAGCTCGCTCGAGAACTGCGGTGAGTCTTTCTGACTATTCTCTCAGTGAACTCAGGCGAATCGATCACTGACGAGTCCTCTTCTTCCTCTCTGTAAGGTGGATGCGCCAACGCTGGAGGAGTCGACTGCTCTGCTATCGAGGGTGTCTCGAGCTCGTCCTGCAACATGGGTACCTGCGAAATCTGGTAAGTCTTGATCCCTTTCTTCCCTCTGACGAATTTCCCGCGCTAATATCTGTCTTTCGTCTAACAGGGCCTGCGCTGACGGATACACCTGGGATGCTTCCGCCGAGACCTGCGTCGCCAACTAAGCTCGTTCACCTATAGATTGATCTCTCGGATTTCTCCTTTTCGCATTTTCAGCAATACCCCTCTTCTGTTTTATTTTCGTTCCCCTGGATCCACCTCTCGCTTTACCCCTCCTCTCATCACTCGGAATCTCTCTTATGGAATCATGGAATCACAGGAAGTGTTCAAATCTTTGCTTTTTTCACTGTTACGATATCATTTTACTTCTAACTTATTCTTTGGATAGCTCGAGCATCTTGAAACTATATAACGCTTTGTTCGACATGACTCGTTGTTTGTTACTCAGTGAGCGAGAGTGACTGCGAGAGAGGCGAAAGGGAGAAGAATGCCAGTCACAAAGCTCAACAGCGGTCTCTCCGTTCCCCTCTTTCGCGCGACAGGCTCATGTGACTCGGATCGCTCCTTGACGGAGGCCGCTGATTCCATTCCTCTCCAAGGTGGAGGCACCGTCGACGCCAACGACACCGTCGGAGACTCGAGAGAATTCAATACGATTTGGCCCGTGTCGAATTGACGGCGAATTGGAGATAATTTGTCAGACCTGATGTCGTACAACACGTTGAAAGGTCTCGAACTTGGGTCTATCGTTGTGGGGAAACTCGTTGATGTCAACCTCCGTCGACGGAGTCGTCCGATCCAAACTTCCACCTCTCTGTTTCTCTTCCTCGCCATCTCCTACTCGTTGAAACATGTCTCAAACCTACTCTTCCAAGTGCCTCTGCGGAGCCTCCAGCATCACCGCCAAGGTCGAGGACTCTGGTTAGTTCTCTTTCCTCCCTCCACTTCCCCTCTCCTCCCTCGGTTCGGTCTCGAGTCTACTCAACTCTGACTCCACACACCTCGCTCGTCAATAGCTCCCGCGATCACCTGCTCGTGCACCGACTGCCAAAAGACCTCGGGAACCTCGCAAACTTCCAACTACCTCCTCAAAGAGGCCGACGTCCAAATCGAGGGAGACATCGGCAAATACACCAGCAAAGCTGCATCTGGTAACGACGTTACTCGTATCTTCTGCAAAGGTTGTGGTTCGCCATTCGCGCACAACTCGGCTGTGAGCTTCGAAACCTCTTTTCCGTCTTGATTCTCGTGCGAAACTGACGTTCTACTGGTCTGTCAGGCTTTCGGAGACTCGATGGCCGTCCAAATCGGTTCCCTCGGTGTCAACAAGGTCGTCTACGGCCTCGAGCTCTTCACGAAGGACCGCTGGTCAGTTTTCGTTTTCGTTTTGACCCTCTCGACTGATCGCTGATACCGACTTTTTCGCTTTGGCAGGTCTGGAGTTGCCCCTATCCAAGGTGCCGAGCAAAAGGAGACCGCTTAAAGGTCCCCAAGTTGTTCTTAGTCAGTACAAAGAATCAGTAATTTGAAGAAGTTTTCGTTTCGTTCCGCAGAGGCGAAGTCCGAAAGCTCTCCGCGGTGTCCTGCGCTCTGTTCCCTTTCTCCGCTTCGGGCCTTTCTGACCTCGATTCTGCTTCTGCTCTGAACACTTTCGTCCACGGACAGAGATGCGACGCTTGATCGTTTGCTGCGATGGCTCGTGAGTTCTCGAAACCTTGATCGGTTCCGCTAGTGTCCTGAGCTGATGATCAATGTTCTCCGTGTATGCAGCTGGGAGTCAGAGTTCTTCCAAGACGACTCGCGCATGTCGACAAACATCGCTCGACTCTACAACGCCCTCGACCTATCCGACTCGAGGAAGGAATCCAGGATCGAACAACTCAAGCTCTATATTGAGGGCGTCGGCACAGGTGAAGAGCTCCTGGTTGGACTCGTTGAGGTTCGCATACTTTTCAATCGGATTAATTGATGAGCAGCTCATGCTGCTCGAAAATAGGGAGCTTCTGGCTTGGGCGTGCTGAAAAAGGTTCGAGAGGTTTATTACTGGTTATGTGGCAACTACGAACTCGGCGATGAGGTGAGTCAAGCCTTGCTCTTTCGTCGTCAATCGTCGTATTCCGGATATCTCATTTCCGTAATCTGCTTGCGTAGATTTTCCTCTTCGGCTTCTCTCGAGGAGCTTACATCGCTCGCCTCGTCGCTTCCCTTATCTGTCTGCTCGGCATCCTCGAACCTAAATCGACTCTCGACTTGTTTCCTCGAATCTTCCTGCTACTATGCGACAAACGAGACCCAACAACATCGATCGGGAGAAAACGGCAGGAAGAGCTGGCAGGCTTCATTGAACGAATGCAAGAAGCGAGGACGAAGCAGTTGAAAGCGAGTGACGGCGGTTTCCTCGTTCGAACGTTGGGCCTTTTTGAGACGGTGAGCTTCGTTCTATATTCTTTCTCATGCGGGTCATTCATCACGTTCCCGATCCAGGTGCCGCCTTACCACCTCTTTTCTCGTCCCTCTGTTGGTGCTCATGATCCTGGCAATCCTTTCTCGCTTTCAGATCACCTCATCGAACCAGAAATCAAAACGGTCCTTCACGCCCTCGCAATCAACGAAGATCGGCCCTCGTATATGCCGATCATCTTCAAGCCAGGTTCAACGAAACGTGAGCAGGGACTGTGTCAAGCTTGGTTCTCTGGAGCTCACAAAGGTAAGCGAGCTCTCTGGACGTCTTATTTCCCGACCGGATTGATGGAGTCTCTTCGCACGCTAGATGTCGGAGGAGGCTACGTAGAGCGAGACCTGTCGAACGTGTCGCTTGCTTGGCTAGTCTCTCAAGTCGAACAAGACTTGTCAGTCGACTTAGAGTGGATTCGATCGCTTTTCAAAAATTCATCAGCACCTTGGGGCGCAATGGAGCCACATCGGTACGTCCCCCTGT
The DNA here is from genome assembly GCF_050403485.1 of Sporobolomyces salmoneus. Lineage (NCBI taxonomy): Eukaryota > Fungi > Basidiomycota > Microbotryomycetes > Sporidiobolales > Sporidiobolaceae > Sporobolomyces > Sporobolomyces salmoneus. The sequence goes on from NW_027481060.1 coordinate 21,119, forward strand.
CCCTTAACGCTTATACCCCTTGTGCTGATTTATTGCTATCTTCCAGCGGAGCCGGTCGATTCCTCCACCACCGACAAAGAACTTTCAACCTTCACTCGCCTTTCGAAAACGTGCACTCGTCTGTTCTTGAGCAACCCGCTCGATTTCTTCCGGAGATCGTCGGTCATCTACTTCGAGACTCGTCAATCTCCGTTCTTCCTCTATCACCGTTCGAGGCCCAAGTCAAGAAGGACTGGCACCTTCGATATTCGACACTCTCCCCTTCCTCCTCAATTTCCCTTCGTCCCTTCTCGCCTGAACGTCGACAGTCATCGAAATCAATCGCCTACACAGCTCAACGACACAAAGGAAGATGCCCTCTCCACTTTATCCTCGAGGCCGAACATGGTCTCGTTGACGATGTGAGAGAACTCGAGGCAAAGGTGTGGACAGCGGGGGATGCTCCTGGACAGTCGAAGAGTCGATGAAGCTGTATATACGATGCTGGCTACTGATTAGAGGTTGGTTGAATCGTTGAAAGCTCGTTCCCCTAGCTTCCCTCGGAGCAGAACCTCGAGCGATCCGGACTCAACCAATATACAGCATTGATCGCTTCTCCAGTCTTCATTCTTCATTCTTCACTCTGCTCTGTCATCCACTCCTGCCCCGATAGACGGAACGCGTCTACCAATCCCTGATACCACTCGACGTGAGGCGTTCCTCGAAGTCTCGGAATCGTCAGGCTCGGTCAACTGCAAGAGCCGCGAGGGAGATGACCGAAGGTCGAAGGTCTACATGGTGGGAAGATAACAAAGCGGCAGGTCCGGAACTATTCGCCTTTGTGCGGAAGAACAACTGGAAGGAAACGACAAGGAACTCGTTTGGCTTAAAATACCTTCGTGAGTGACAAACACCCAGCTCTCACAGCTTCACAATTTATAGTATACCGACAGTGGACACTATCGACAGCTTGGTGGATCTTGTGTTTCGTTACTGTCGCGGTCGGAGTGTTGCTTGGATTTTATCGAGACACGATTGTCGAAACTGTGAGTCGAGCCGAGCTATCTTGTCCCCGGTTACTCTCGGAATCGCAACGCTCAACCCTATCCGACACCCGCTGACAGATATCCGAGTGTCTGCGTATAGATCCAACCACAACGAAAGGCCATCATTCATTTTCCATTTTCGTGGGTCGTCCCGCTGCTCGCAACGATATTGATCTCTGCGACTCCTTTCACCGGTCGACACATCGTTCTCATCCTCGCCGGTCTCATCTACGAGCTCAAGGTCGCGCTTCTCATCTCAGCCGTAGGCGTCTTCTTCGGGGAGATTCTTTGCTACGTCGTCTTCAAGTCTTTGTTTGCGAAACGAGCTGCAAAGTAAGTTGTTCGATCGTTCAACGGTGATGTACAATTGGTAACCTGTTGCCTCGTCGGAATAGGATTGAGCAGAAGAACTTGTTCTATGGAGCCGTTGCTCTTTCGCAGAGGCGAAGTGGGATCATCTTGTGAGTTGCGCTCCGCAATCGCCATACCAGAGAGCATCACTGACTATTCTTCGAGGCACAGCCTGTCAGTCGTACGCTGTAAGCACCACTCTCAAGATTTCCTCCCGACGCCTTTTCGAGCTCGATATCCTCCCCGATCTTTCCAGATTCCTTCATCCCGAGCCGAGTAGCGAGCGCGACTCAGGCTATCGTTGGCGTCTCGTTCTTCAAGTTCATGGCCGCTGCGTAAATCGTAGACTCTATCCTCGATGAGGTTCTTTCTTGCCTTGTGCGAATCTCAATCCTAACTTGCGCTTCGACGCACAGGGTCATTTCGATGCCGAAGCAACTCTCCGAGGTCTGGATAGGAGCATTAATTGCCGGTACCCCAGACCCTGCGAAGAGAAACGTAAGTACCTCTCTGACACTTATTTCTGAAGAGAAAAGAAAACTTACATTCCAAATCTTCTATTTCGTGCCAGCAACACATGACGATCACGATAGTCATTCTCGTCATCACCGGCGTGACGGGAACGATCGCGTTGTACGAGGTCTACATGCGCGCTCGTCGTTATTATCCTCAGCTTCGAGCCGAGAGATTCGAGAATCAAATGGACGCAAGAACAACGAACTCGGACCTCGAAAGCGAGGGCAACGTTTCGGATAAGACGACGAGAGCGAAATCGATCAAGGGAGGCAGATATGCCAACGAGACAGATGAGGTCGAAAAGGATCGGGAAACTTCAGCTTTCATTCCCGTAGCTCGATGATATTCTCTTCCTGTAACATTGTCCGTCTTCTGCGTACGAGTCTCCAGCCCGAATGCGAGGTCTCGTATGATTGCAGAGGATCTCTACCATTTGACTGCGAGACCGTTGATCTCCTCGCTTTCGACCGCCCTATAACTTGTCCTCATGAATTCGGTCCTTTGACGTTGCCTGTCTTCCGCTCCATCGACGAGTTGTTCGAGAATCCGTCTCATAGCCTCTTCTTCCTTGCGAGTCGGTTGAGCGAGGATGTAGGGAACAATCGAAGGGTCGAGCTGAGCGAGGTCGCTTCGAAACTCTTCCTCCATTCTTGAGGCTTCGTCTTCCCTCGTTCCGTCGCCCCAGTACCGCCGTTCAACCTCTTTCACCCAATCTTTCGAACTGAGAACTCGATCTTCCTCTTGCTCATCCATGACCATTTTCACCTCTCCTTCCATAATCTCTGCTTTCTCCTGTTCCATCACGTCCGGCATACCCTCGTGGTCGACTCGTCCGACGTATTCTCCTCCCTCTCCCGAGTTTCCCCAACTCCTTCGTCGTTTCCTCTGTCGCAGGGATTCTTTCGGCGGTGCGACTTGACCTCCTCCGTTCACGCAGCCCGAAGGACAAGCCATGACTTCGATGAATTCGATCTCCTTTTCCTTCCCCTTCGAAGCTGTTGCTCCACCCAGTCTCGCCGCCCTTTTCGCGTTCGCCGCTGCCAACGCCGCACTAGCTTTACTCGGAGCTTTCCCTGCCGCGCCTCGAGTAACACTGATCCCCGCATCTTTCCCAATCTTCCTCACGACGTTTTGCAGATTCCTAAATCCGTAACATTTCGCCGCTTTACCGACAATTTCCTTTTCGCCGTTCGAGTCTCGTTGCGACAAGGTGTATTCGATATAGTCTTCGTTTCGAACAGTCTTTGTCGTGAGAGAAAGGTCGGACCAGGTCGAACGAGGGAGAGACGAGATGAGGGAAGAGATGGCGGTTTGAACGTAAGAACCGCTCGAGGTGCCACTCGGAGGAGTGGAAAGATGGGAGAAGGGGAAGTAGTCGAGTTCTTCAGATCCGTCGAAGGGATCCGCAGAGGTCGAAGAAGAAGGTTCGAGAGCGAGTGATCGAAGAGAGAGGGATTTGTCGGAGAGCATTCTTGCGACTTCTCCGGTTGTCAACACGAGATCGACGTCCCTCACTTCGATCTCTTTCCCGTCCTGATCGAGATGCTTCGTCGTGAAATCGGGTCTCGATGCTTCGAGTTTCTTGTCGTAACAAGGCATCACCGCCACGTGATAGATCTCTTTCCCAACTTTCCCCAGCCTCCCTGCAACCAACGAGCTCTTGACCAACACTCCCGAGATCGACTGAGGTGACTTGATAGCCGAGACGAAGGGGAGGAGGTCGCCGTGAGTCTTTTCGGCGTAGCAGATCCAACCTGGACATGCCGACGAGAGAATCGGGAGAGGCGCAGTGGAAGATGTCGAAGGGGTGAGTTTTGTGGGCGGTTCGAGGGCCGTGTGAGGAGCAGACAAAGTCGAGGCGGAAGAAGATGAAGAGGATGCAGCATGGGAGCGTCGTTCAGCGAGTTCAAGTCGAGATTCGAGCAGAGAAAGCGCTCGAGGAAAAGTCGTGTCAAAGACAAGTCTACTCGGTACGGATGAGTCAGTCGTCGATCCGAGACAGGCGATCAAAAGACTGACCGGAAACCCAGATGCTCCTTGAAGAATCGTCTCAGTCCTCGCATCGTCGTTGTGAGTGTGAGATCGTATAGAGCGGCGAGGGAAGCGACCGATTGAGGGGAGATGGATACGATCGGAGTGAGCTCCTGTTGAGATAAATCGTCAGTTTTGGGGCCAGAAGTAGCTTGTCGCCGAGGAAAACGATGTCTCACGGGTTGTTCCGTCAACACTCGATACACTTCCTCGTGAGACTGCATCGTGACGAGCACTGACTCGGCAGAAGTGATACATCCCCTGTTGAACGCAAGGGAATCAGTCAAATTTCGCAAAGATTCCAGAATTTCAATTCTGAAAACGCACGAGCAAGCGAGACAATCGTTGAGGGTAATCTCTGCCTTTTTCAGCTTCTTCCCCTTTTCTCCATCTACTCCTCGTTCGTAGAAGCCCGAATCATCCCCGATCACGATCTCCGTCTGTAGCAGAGGATGAGTAGGGTCAGATATTGCGAACAAGCGAACGACAAAGCACGAATAGCTTACAGCGGCTGCCGCGGCGGGCTTATCGAGTGAAGGGGTCGAAGGAGTCGAGTCTTCGTCGGGGACGTAGGTGACAGGTTTAATGCAAGCTTGAGACGGAGCGAGATAATCTGACAAGTCCGTCAAAGTCTACATACGATCATGCCGAAGAGGTCAGCTTCCGTTCGAGCATACACCCATGCCTGAGAACTCTGTTCGCAAGTCACTACCGCCGCGTGTATCTTCACGAGCTGGCGAATGAGTAATGATGCAATTCCCATCCTCCGTGCTCCTTTCCTTTGCGACCGCCTTTGATTGTCCGGCCTACAGAGGTAATCACGAGAGATGACGTACCAGCCCCGACGATAACGACATGCTTCAGTGGTCCGACGCGGAGGAGATCGCAAAAATTGATGAGGTGAGCGGATGAGGCGAGACCTTTAGATAAAGGCGCGCTTGCAAGTGGAGTCTTCGATGAGTGTATCGAGCCTTAGCGTGAGACGAAAGTGGCGAACAAGATAGGTTGAAGCGAGAGAGTTGAGCGATAAGAGATCAAAACTTTCGTCTCCGGCTTGCAATCTCCTTCTCGATCACGTGCTGTTTCTCAACGGGGAGGACACTCTGTTCACGCAATGTGATTCTCAGAAGTGGAAGTCTTGCTGGAAGTATGCCAGGGAAAGGATGGGAAAAAAAGATTATCAAAAGAAACTCCCCTGTGCGAAGCAGGGCGAATGAGCGAATTGGGATCGGAAGAGGAAGCTACAAAATCATCAAGATGTACATACATAACAACAATCGACAGATCAACAGGCATAAAGGGAAGAGTCGGAACCGAGGATGGTGTAAAACCTCGGGAAAAAGATACAACAGGCTCTCGCTTCTATCTACTCGAGCAACTCTCGCAACTCATCGACTTCCTTAGTCGTCCTCTCTCGCACCTTGTCCCTCTTCGCCTCCTCCTTGTCCTCTTCGGTCGGCGGGAATTGACCACTGATTCTTCGTCGTCTGATTCCACCTCCTTCGACAGCAGATTCCGCGACATTTGGCGTAGCGTTGGCGACGATTTGTTTGAACGTGAGGTAAAGTACTTCGGCATCGGAGAGGAGGGTTTGGAGATCGAGAGTACCGGAAAGTTCGACAGTGTATTTGAGGATCTGAGCGAGCAGCGAGAGAGCTTCAGTTAGCCCGCAAGATATGTACAAGACGAGAAGAGGGAGACTGACCTCGTCGAACTCTCGTAGGTAGCGAATCATGACTTCTCGGTTCGCTTCGAGGATTGCGAGGGCGAAGAAGAGATGGAATCGTTTGCCGAGATGATCCGTGAAGAAGACTTCCCAGAGCTTGACCGTGTCTTCGAAGGTGAACTCTCGCTTGTAGCAAGTGAGGAGCCATCGGTAAGCGAAAAAGAGGTTGAGCGAATTGGTTTGTTCTGTTTCAATCGGATTCCGTCAGTCGTCGTTTGCGAATCTACGCAGACCTCTGAGAAGCTTACCGAAATGACGGTATAGTCCTCGATCCATGACTCGGATAAGACTCTGTAGTTCGCTCAATTGCTTCTTCATCCCTAATTGATCCATTCGGAAGTTATCCGAGTTTCGCTCCATGACCGTTTCGAAACAGCTATAGGCGAGCCATTGCTCCCCATCGAGCACGACGTAAAGAGGAGAGAAGAGATCTGACATGCCCTGAACGTAAGCTCGAGGAGTCGTTGTCGGGTCGATCGGGGAGGCAGCGGACGGTGCAGATTCAGTCGGAGGAGTTGCGAAAACCCAGGTCATCAAGACATCGTGAGTCGCTCGAACGTGAGGTGTCGATGGAGGATGTGCTCGACCGTCGTCTTCGGGTAGAGGAGCTCCCGGAACTGGATCCGGAGTCGCAAACATTGGATGAGTGCGATCGGTTCTTCGACAATCGATTTCTGATGTCGAGTCAAATCCGTCAGCGAGGTGTCGACACAGACAACAAGGGCAGTCTCGACGCACCGACTCGATGATCCTCTTCGAGGAAACGCTCAGTCTTGTGCAGCTCGTCGTCGTCCATCCAACTCCGTTTCGCCTTTTCGTACTCCGCACTGTACTCAGAGAGAAGATTAGCAATATAGTCGCATGACAGAATAGCGAGAACAAAGCTCACCTCTTTTGCTCTGCAACCTGTTTCCTCTCCTCTTTCGTACTTTCCCACCCGTAAACTCCGAGCAGGAACGGCCAAACCTCCTTCCGACAGTCGTCGTCGACGAGACCTCGCTGAAAGATTCTTCGTTTCGCTTCAGGTTCCGAGACGAGTAATTGACCAGTCGAAGGATTGAACCAAGCGTGCCATTCCTCGAGAGAGATCGGAGTCTTCGGCGCACGAGTCGTTCGAGCTCTGGCGATATGATACGTTTTCTGTTGTCAGAAGGTATCGTTAGTGTTAGAAATGGAGGAAACCCGAGAAAGAACGCGGGAACGAACTGATAAAACTTCAAAGACTCCAGTTTCACCCAACTCGTCCTCGAGCAAACTCGAATCATCAACTCCGTATTCTGCCTTTCTCGCTCTCTCTCCCTCTTCCGCTACAATTCTAGCCCACTTCGCAAGGTATACTCTCGCTCCGTCATAAACCTAAAGTTTCAAGAGCGTCAGTGAACCGAAACGACTTCTATCGCGAGGAGAGAAAAGCCTCACACCTACACCCGCAGACTCGGCCAAAGATGCAATCTCGCCCGGAGCGAAAGCGAATTGAGCGATCGGTTTCGGTACGTGTTTCGCGAGCGGTTTTGCAAGTGGATGCGAGAGGACCGTCGACGCGGCTTGTTGAGAATAGTTCCTCGCGCTGTCATATATGCTTGGGAGTCAGCTGGGCTCAGTACGGCGTTCAGGCAAGGGGAAAGGCATACCTCCTTGTGATTCGGCTAAATCCACTGAGAACGCTGAAAGTAAGATTGTCCATCCCTCCAGAGGGTGATCCGCTCCTCGAGGGAGCATCGAGACTGTCGGGCCAGTCATTAGAAGCCGGAGACGACGAGACAGGTGAACTTTGATGTAGGATGCTAGTTTTCGCTTGATCTCGTTGTCGAGCTCCTCTCTGTCCTTCTCCGATACGACCTCGAACTCCCTTGAGAGCTTCGTTCGGTACAGCATCATCGCTGTAAGCTTTCCCGAGGGTGTGAGCTTCGAGGTCGACCGAAGACGGATTGACGAGGTAAACGGTTGGATCCAACTCGGAGCGCAAGAGTCGAACTTGGGCTTTGATCTGCGAGAGGAACGCTTCACCTCCCCAAGAAGGAGCTAAGGGCATCGGCCCTCGAGTTCGACCTCCTCCGACGCCGAGAGCTTGAGCGCGACGATCTTGATCGAGAACGGTTGATTTCGATTCGTCGTCGTGGAAGTGCAAGGTGGGAAGAGTGGCACCTCCGTAGAGAGAGATAATTATTGTACCGACCCAAGAAGTGAGTGTAGGAGGTTGCACTTGAAGAGAATAAAGCGAGGTGAGAGGGTGAGAAAAGGCGTGAGCTGAAGGAGAATTCGAGGGGAAGGCAGGCGAGGTCGAAGAGGATTCGGGGAAAGGAGGAGCAAGGTGAACGAGTATGTCACGTTCGTTCTCTACTCGAGCGCAAGGTAGTGGGTCAGTCAAGCACGAGAGTGAGGAAGGGAGGATGGGAAGTTTGACAGGCTTACGAGAGCTTAGCTCGACCAAGACGTAGGCATCGAAATCACTCGTTCCTTGCACCAACTGTTCGGGAATCCAGCTAACAAAATGATTCCATCGAGTCTGATCTCCTGCGAGAGAGGATCCTTCGTCCTCCTTGATTCTCACGACCGACAAGAACCCTGGTAGCTTGTCTTTGCCGTAAGCGTTAGGGTGTAGATACACGGCGGATTTACTCCATAGCAGTTCTGCTAGTCGACCTTGACCTTGATCCGACTGCGAGGCGGTGTTGAAGAGAGACTGCGATGACGAAGAAGAAAGAGGGTCGAGAGAGAGGTTTGACAGGTTCGAAGTGGTCTGAGCAGTCGATTGTTCTGGTTGAGGATCGTTGTACACCTCTACGAGATCGTCAGACTGTCGAGAGAGTGTGTCAGTCGCGAAAGGAGATGAAGGAAGTGGGGAAGAGAAGAGGGCTCACGGAACGGCTGCTGAGATTGGTCCAGGTACTTTCGGGCGGTGTGTTCGGTCCTCCTCCCATCATTGAAGTTCGGGGTCGGTTGCGAGAGGAAGAGCGGGAATCTCGAAGCGGAACTCCTTTCTCTTCCCTTCCTCTCACTCACTTTTCCCGAAATGGAACGGCTCCCGTTTGAGCTATTGAATCACATTGTCTGTAAGTTCAGCACACCTGCTCTCACGTTAGGCCCCTTCATGACGCTAACGCTTCTTCCTCTCCCTGTTTCTCCAGTTTGCATCTCCCTTGAACCCGAAACGCTACTCCGCGACAGAGTTCCCTTTCATATCTCTCTCGAACGAACAAGCCTCTTCTCCCGCAGCCGAACCGGTCCTCTATCGCGATCCAGTCTTGTTGAGCGACTGGAGGGCGAACTATGAGAAAACGCTCGGAAACCGGGTCAACCCCTGGTTGTTGAAGAGTTCTGGACAAGTCGACAAGCAATGGTGGATGCCAAAGAGCGTGGGCTACCTTCCTGTCTGCGTTTTGGAGGTTAAGGTGCTGACGTAGTCGCTTTCTGCATTGTAGCTCGGTTTTGACTACGCGAAACCGACAAAGAAGAATGCCGGGAACTCGATCTCTAACTACGGATTTCGTCGTTCCCCTTCTTTCCTCGCTTGCCGTCAGCCCCTCGTTTGGTCCAATCTCACTTCCCTTCACGCATCTAGATTCGCCCAGATCGAAACAGGATTCCTGGCCAACCTGTTAGGCCCCGGTCAGCAATCGAGGCACACACTCCAATCGCTGTACCTTGACGGATCACTTTACCACCACGCCTTGCCTTTCCTGTTCGACGCCACCAACTTCGTCAGAGCAGGAGCCTTCCTGGAAACTGACTGGCCGTCGGACGATGACAACGAATTTGCAGAAGACTGGGAGAGACACGAAGCAGGGCAATCTGAAGAGGAAGCGTGGGGATGGGGGGAAGCGTCGCCGAAATTGATTCAATCAGCGCGAACCGACTACGAAATTTGGAGCCAGCATTACAACTTTGACAAGTACAATGAACTCAATTACTTCGTGAATCAAGCTCAGATCCATTCACGACCTCCTTCGCCTTACCCGTTCTCAGCCCTTACAGACCTCCACTTGAACTACTCCGGCAGCCTCAACCATATGCTCATCTTCTACACTCCTTCCTTCCCTGTCCTTCGTATCCTCATGCTCTATGGCTCAGGGATCCTACGACCGGGATCCGAAACAGTGGACTGGGCAACCGTTCGCTATTCCATCACTCGGTGAGTATCTCTTTTCTCTGGCTTGTTCACGCATGGAGCACTTTTTGACGCTGTCTGTTGTATGAGGGTCCAGGGAGAAAGGCAGAGGTTACGATTACAAAAAGGAAAACGGTCGACGTTCGCGTTTCCAACCCCTCTCGGAGGAAGAAATTCTCGCTTATCCTCTCAAGCCCTACCGAGGGCCGAATCTGCTCAAGTTGAAACTGCGTTAGAGCTGTTCGTTTTCACGCGAAGGGAGCTCGGAGCAACAGATGAAGTAAAATCATGTGATTTACGGTTTGTCGAAGTTTGGCGTTTTGTAATTCACTTCTGTCAGTTCTCATCTGCCGGTGCGACATGAGACAGTCTGACGTCGTCACTCATGGTGAGTGCTATCCTCAATTCGACAAACGGACTTTCCTCTGCAATTGAACCAACTCGAATAGCGATCAATCCTGAGCTTTGTCTCGGTCCGTTCTCCCAGTTCTCGGTGCTGCCTTCACATTCAGTCTGACACGTAGCCGTCATGTTGCCCCCGTCCTAGGCATGGCGAGAGCAAAGCTCATTCTTCGTTCCTTTTCTCGAGCTTCGCAGAAAGCGTAAGCAACGCACGGCGCGAAGACAACGACTCCGGCACACTCCAGCGAC
>NW_027481059.1:0-31426 GCF_050403485.1 Sporobolomyces salmoneus
TGTTTCTCGAAACGATCACTCTCGACTTTGATCTTCGACATCTGGACTCCCTCAAACGAACGAGTCAGTCACGAGATTGAGAGTAGTTGAGAGGGAGACTGACGATTTTTCTCCAATCTGAATCTTTCTTACTTTTCCCAAATCCAACTCGAGGCGCGTTCTCCCATTGCAACAGCGTTTCATGCGAGAACAGCTTATCGAGAGCATCTTCCTTCTCTTTATACATCGGATCGTTGTCGTCCTTGTCGAACCCGGCTGAGAGGAGGAGATTCGAGAAAGCTTGGGAGACGGCGAGAGGGAGGGAGAAACGGAATGACGTCGAGGAAGAAGAAGAGAGTGCTTTCTTGGTGAACTTCGGTTTCAGATCGTGGTGTACTTCATGTTGATGTTCGAGCCAATCGTCGAATGAACCGAAGAAAACTTGATGATCCGGAGAAAGAGTCGAACAATTCGGAACTTCGCAAAACAAGAAAGTTTGAACTCTGTCGGTCCATTCAGCGTCGTCGGCCTTTCGTTCAAGGTCTTCTTCGTCGAGGTCACCGTATTCATCGGGAGGGAGAACTCGAGAGAGCACGAGATCGGCTGCAGCAATTGCAGCTTCGTTCCCCCATTCATCCGCTTCCTCTTGAGCTGCTTTCACGTGTTCCCTCCACAATCCTAGATCGAGTCCTTCGTACGAATCATCTTCGAGATCGAGGAGTTTGAGGACCGAGGGTAAGAGACAGAAATCGGCAAAAAGGGGGAAATACGTTTCATCTCCTCGACGAGGTTCGTAGAGTTTCTTGCGGAGGTGTTCGATTCGACGTTGAATCCTTTCTTGTCCTTCAGCTTTCTCCTTCATCTCGCGACAGTGTTTGATGACTTTGACGATTTTCGGTTTCAATTCTTTCCAAACTGCGAACGACTCGAGAGTGACTGAGTGAGCTGGATAGAGGATACGAGAGAGATGACTCACGTTTGTCGTCGATATCGGAAGTACCATTCGAGACGAGGTGGCTCTTCTTCCAGTGATCGTCTTCAAAGCTGCCGAGAGTCGAGGCGGTCAGTCGAAAGAGAAAAGGGAGCGGTATTGAGAGAACTCACTCTTCTTCAGTGTAAGCATCATCAGGTTCCTCGAGCAGGCGTTCCTCGATACTGTCAACGAGAGAGTGTCAGCTCAATCGACAAAGAGGAAGAGAGAGGGAAACTCAACGCTTGACGACGTTCGCTCGCGCTTTCTTCTTTCTCCTTCGCTCGTTCTTCTTTCTCCTTCTTCCTCGCCTGTTTCCTCTCGTCCATCCACTTATACAAAGCTTCTCCGTCCTTGAGATCGAGATGAGAGAGGTCAGAGCAGTCACAAATCGAGGAAAGTAAGAGTTTGAGCTCACTTCTTCGTAAACTTTCCTCAATCGTTTCCTCTTCGCCAGATATTTGACGACTCTCCTCCCCGTTCCTTCTTTCGGTGGTTTCTTGTCAAACTCTGGTACATAAACCGCTTTCCTTCCCTTCTTTTGTCCCCGTTCGATCGCGTTCCATTGTTCAGTTTCGGCTTCGTCAATGTCTTTGCGTTCTCGAGTCAAGAGTTCTTCCGATTCGTCTTCGAGGTTAGAGCGGAGTACCCAGCCTGAACGAGAGAAGAGAGATGAGAAGGAGTCAGCATTGGAGAGCAAGAAGAAGGAGCGCAAAAGATGAGCATAAACGAACGAGATTTCGTGTGGTTCCCCGATGCGCTGACTGTAAGAAGAGGAGATCAATGATCTCGAGTCAGTCAGTATCGAGAAGTGGCGAGAACGAGCCGGAGTAGACGAATAGAACTCACTGAAAGTCGAGATGCAACAATCCGGTGTCGAATGCATCATCTCGGGGTAATCGGCACTGAACTTGTGAACATCCACGAGTCTATCGCGAGGAGTGTCAGTTTGAGGGTAGAGGGTAGAGGGAAGAGCCTATGAGGGGGGAGAGAGGAGAGAGACTCACTCTTCTTTGCGATGAGTTTTGCAAAGTACGATTCGCAAGAACGGATCTCCTTCTCCATCTTCGTTCTTACATTCGTCGAACTACTCAATTCGTCCACCAGTGTCAGTAGATGAGAGAAAGTGGAACCCAAGTGCAAGAGGAAGGGAGACTCGACGCACGCAACATTTCTTCGAATACAGCAAACTCGCCAACTGTTTCTCCGTCAAGTTGTGCACTTCTGGCAAAGGAGGATCGAGAGCTTTCCTCGCTAGAGTCCAGATCTTGACTTTCGGTCGTAGGAGTTGATAGAAGGTCGAACAGAGAGAGTAGAGATGGAAAAGTGATTCATGATCGACGCGGCCAAAGATCTGTTGAGAGAGCCGTCCGCGTTGAGTACAGACTGTGAGACTGTACAGCGAAGATGACTCACGTCGAGTAGCAGTTCCTCTGGAAGCGAAGTGAAGACGTCTCGACCTTGAAACTTTTCCTTTTTCTTCTTTCCTTTCCCCTTCCCCTTGTTCTTCCTACTCTTCTTGTTCCTGTGAGAATCCGAGAAGAATCCCGAATCGTCTCCATCACTCGCCAACTGATCCAATTCTTCATCGTCGTCTTGTTCTTCCATCTGTTTGTCTGCTCTCATGCGAATTCACGAAGTCAGCTCTCTAACTCGCTCGCTCGATGAGATGAGAGGGAGAGTGTACTCACAAGTCTTCTTGATCTGCCTAGCTTGTTGCTTGTAATCCTGTTCGAGGTCTAGAAAGACTTGAGGAGCCGTATAGATCGATTGTTGTCCCCTCCCCTCCTTTCCCTTCTTCTTCCTCTTCTCCCTTCCTTCATTGGAACTCGGTGAGGATCGAGTGACAGACTTGCGTTGTTTAGCCATTCAACTCGTGTTGTTCTTTGTTGTTGTTTGGAAGAGGTAGGTGCAGAAGAGAGGGGAAGAAGAGAGAGAGAAGGGAAAGACCGGGCCGAGAGGGGAAATTGAGAGAGAAGTCAAAAACTCTCTTCCCCTGAATGTCAAAAAACTCACTCGCATTCACTCAAGCTCGCGAGCTGTCCTCCTCCTCGCGTTCGCTGCTTGCTAGTCTTCATGAATTGCGGGCGGAACGAAGGACATACAGAACGGGGAAAGGTAACTGATAGACACCGAAGCAAAATCAACGCGCTGTTCCTCATTCTCCCTCCTCCAAGGAGATCGCCTCTTCCTCGCGTCGTTCTGGTTCGATACTCTCCAAACTAGCCTCCGACTTCCACCTCACTTTCTTCTTCTCCTTTCCCTTCTTCCCCAATCCCAATCCCAATCCCAATCCTTCCCTCTCTCCCATCTCTCCCTCCCGCGGATCTTTCGCTCGCAATCGACTCGTCCTGGTTGATTTCGTCTTCCATTTCTCCCTCAATTTCTCACAATACCCATCGAACACCTCCTCGACTCTCGAAAGCGTTAAATCGTTATTCCTATCCCGGATCGTTTCGTTCGATTCGACGTCGAGAGTGAACGATGGACTGAATTGTTCGTATTCTTCTGGGGAGAGGGAAGAAGGGATTTGGGACGTTGGTGAGAGGGGTCGATTCAACTGACGCGATAAAGGGGTGAGATAATTGAGCTTAATTAAGAGGAGCGAAGGGGAGGAGAACGGGACTTACGCAAAGAGAAGTGAGATGAGTCCAGACTCGAGCGGCGTCCGGGGATGAGTATCCTCCGCCTCCGAGGAGAAGAGTCGGGAGATTCCACTCGAGGATCGAGGTGATGCATTGACCGTAATCTGAGAGCGAGAGATTCCATTCCTATTGAACGACCTTGTCAGCTTGCGACATCTAAAGGGAAGTAGTAACGGACGAGGCTCACCTTGCAAGGATCTCCATTCAATCCATCAACACCACACTGTACGACGACCGCATCCGGTCCGAAACTCTCCCTAACATTCTCTACCGTCTCCCAAACTCTCTTGAGTGCATCCCCTCCCAACCCACTTTCCAACGCAAGGTTCAACGCATGTCCTCGTCCAGCGGCTTTCGGATTCGTCGGTCCAGAAGAATCGAGTGATCCGGTCGAGGGATAGAATAGCGGAGCGTGAAGATGAAGCGAAAGAGTGAGGATGTAAGGGGAAGAAAGGAATGCTGATTCGACGGCGTCTCCATGATGAAGGTCCAGGTCGAGGTAGAGGATCTTTGAGAGTTTCTTCGGCGTCACAGGTCGAAGAGGAGGTTCAGTTTCAGTTTCAGTTTCATCGTCTTCGTCGAGAGGTGGTGGAGGAGGAATAGGTTTCTTTCGTAGTTCCATAATCGCTAGGACGATATCGTTGACGTAACAAAACCCTTTCGCTTCTCCCCTCGCTGCATGATGTCTACCTCCATTCCAGGAGATCGCGACGTCCGCGAGTCCGTCTCGGAGTTGACGAGCCGCGGTGAGAGATGCTCCAGCGACGAGAGGTACGTATTCTGAGAGGAGAGGGAAGGGGGGACAATCATCGACGAGGGATGTTGAGGAGTGGGAGGTTTTCTGGCGTTTGCGAGGTGAAGATGAATCGTCCGAGTCCGAGTCTGCTTCTGAGCCTGAAGGGGAAGTTGCTCCGAGGAGACTGTCTGAGGAGAATCAGTCGTCGGTCAGCAAAGTAAAAAGGGAAGAGGAGAGAAGGAGAGAAAACGAGACTGACCGATGAAATCCTCGTCGTGAAAGCTCAACAATTCCTCCCTCCTAGCTCGTACCGGTTCCACCACTTTCGCTATGGCTAGACCTTCCGTGACGTCATCTTCTGCCTCTCCATCGTCGAGTAGGCCATAGGAGGAGATGAGGGAATGAACGAGAGACGCTCGACCGAGGTTCGAGGGTAGTGCGTCGCCGACTCGTTGTAGCTCGGGAGAGTGGATGTAGGTCACTCTTCTGTCCGGTGCTTCAACCATTCAGCTGGAGATAGCGGAGGTAAGAGGAGGTCGAGTGAATGACGATTGAAGTCCGAGAGGTCGAGCCGCTTCGTTGATGCCGAGCAGGCCGGTGTCGTGGTCCCTGATCAGACTATCGAGTGAAGTGTGATGCTTGTACTCGACCAGCGAGTTGATAGAGATGGAGAGAAAGAGGGACTCACCGCGAGATTCGTTTCTTCCTCTCGCCAACTTCTCGACTTGCGCTCGCGTCGACTTTTCGAGCCCAGGTATCGAAATCAAGCCGGTCGCGGAGACAGGAGTAGACCGAGCCCAGTCGCAGAGCTTCCGACGAAGTTGTTTTCGGTTTGTTTATTCATTTTGATCAAGGTGAATCATCCTCTCTCTTCACGCGCACACGCCGTGAGAACTCGAGGAAGCTGATCCAAGACCTCTTGTTGATCTACAGACGCGTTCGAACTCTGCTAAACGAACGACACAAGCCCATTCTTCTCTCTCACTTCTCTGAATGCCGCCTTCCTCCCGTATTCCGACTCGCAACACTAGACCTACCAGCTCCTTTGCAACCACTAACGAGAACGTTCCTCCTCCAACTGCCGTTCTCTCCGCCGACCCGAAAGCTCCCCCGTCGAAGCCCGCGTCGATTTCGAAGAAAAGTCGTGGCTCGACGATCAATCTACGCGATCGCTCGAACGCACAGGAACAGACTCCAGCGATCAAGATTTCGGTTCAATTACCAAGTAGTGATGGAGGAAGAGGTGGAGAAGACGAGAGGGACGAGGTCGAAGAGACGGAACGAAACCCTCAATTAACAAACGAAGAACAGGGAGAGTCTTCGGTAATGACAGGTGGAGAACAAGCTACGATCAAGGAAACTCAGCGAACTACGACGCAGAAGAGCTCTGTAAGTTGTCGTTTTCGTTTTCCGCTTGGACAATTTTCAACTTTCACTAATTCAGTCTTCCTCCTCGCCATTCGTTTAGCTACTTCCCGTCCCTACATCTCGTCGACATTCTCGATCTCGATCTCGCTCAAAGTCACCTCAGATTCTTCCCCCTTCGAAACCAACCTACGCAACTCTAACTTCGCGAAGACGTTCAGCCGCCGCTGCTCTTCGGCGTCAATCCACCTCCGCTTCCACCTCTGATTCTGTACAAACTCCCTCTTCTGTCGACGCACCTTCAGTCCTGGTGCCAACGAAAGCTCCTCGCCGATCCCTCCTCCGCGCAAAACCTCGTCCTTCCGAGATTCTCGCCCTCCCCGTCGGTCCTCCTCAACACCCACCCGAACTAGACGCCTCCGATGACGATGATGACGAAGAAACGAAAGCAATCGAAGAGGATGAATTGATGTTGCTACCTCCGGAGAGAGGGAGAGGGAAGGGAGAAGGGAAAGAAGGGGTTTGGAAGAAATGGGAGAGGGAGAGAGAGGAGATTCGGGAGAGAAGTCGGAGTAGGAGTAGAAGCGTCGTTCAGGAGCGAGATCTGGCGCAAGAAAAGGACATCGCAGGAGAACTGGGAGAACAAGTTCAGCACGAAGAGGAGGAATTCGATTACGGTGGATTCGACGGGACCGGATACGTCGACGACGAGCCGTTCGAATACCCGGAGCAAGTCGTCGCGTCAGAGGGAGGAAGATTGGAGCAGAACGAGTCTCAGGCAGTCAATTTCGGATCGGACGACGAAGGGGTAGAAGAGCGCGAAGAAGAGGTTGAACGACCTGCAGAGTTGAACGACGAACCAGCGGAACCGAACCGATCATTCGACGACGAAGACAAGGAGGAAGAGGATCGAAAAGATTTCTTACCGTTGCAAGATCAAGCTTCTTCCGATGTCGAACCTGAGAACGACGAAGACCTCCCTTTCGCCGACCAACCTCGATATTCTCTATCACAATCGCCTGTCCCGACTGAACGAGAAGAAACGCCTCGCGCGTTGCAAGAAGGTCGATCCTACTCGGAGATTTTCCCTCCTCTTTCGCCAAACACGACCGGAGAATTCGATGAGCTCGAACCGACTCGATTCAGTTCGTCTCCGCCACCGGAAATCAGGGTTCAGGAACGATCTAGTGTCGAAGAAGAGCAAGAAATCGAACCGGAGCTAGAGGAAACCAGGCCATCTGAACGTCCTTCACCCCTACTCGAAGAGCCGACAGCAGAACAAACAAGCCAAACAAGCGATGTGAGGGCACTCGGACTCCCGAATAAGTCTCGATTGCGCGAAATCACTCCACTTTCTCCCGCCTACCTCAAATTCGAACGTGAGGCATTCACCTCCCCCGGCCCCGTTCCTTCCTCCCTCCTCTCACCCTCATCGTTTCTCACTCGTGCATTCTCTCGACCTCGATCTCTCACTCCCGTAGATTCCGCGCCTTCCCCTCGACAGATCCCTCAACTCAATTTCGTCCCTCTCCCTTCTCCTCGCAGTCGCAATCGACTTCAACTCCCTTCTCGCTCCCCTTCCGCCGCCTCAGTCTCGAACGCTCCTACGACCCGAGCTCGTCAACCATCGCCGCTTGCACTCGCTTCAACCTTGCCGCCAACTCAGCAACAAGAATGGACTCGAGGTCCCGGTTTCTTTCGGAGTAGTTCGTTTACGCCTCCTCCAGTACGCTCAAGCTTCGATAGGAAGGGGAAAGCGAAAGCACGGGATCAGGATAATCCAGGAGAAGAAGAAGAGGAGGAGGAGGAGGAACAGAGTCGAGAGTATTGGAAACCGACGGCTATGACCGCAACGAGTCCTCATGTCTCTGAACGAGCTCAGAGTGTCGAACACGATCAACAAGAGGAGGAAGAGGAGGAAGAGGAGGAGGAAGACGAAATCCAACTCGCACGACAACCTTCGTCTTCACCTTCGAACAACGACAATAATCTCGCTCCCCCGACTCCCTCGAAAGATCGGTCTTCCCTCGCTCGCGACGACTATGATCCAGGCCACGAATCCGACACTTCAATGCGATCCCCCGTCGCTTCTCTCCGTTCTCGACACTCTTCGGCCGGCGCCTCTCCTCCTCGATCCCCAAACACCGGCGATTATATCATGTCTTCCCCCGTCGCTTCTATTCGTTCAGTCAAGTCGTTCGAGATGTCTCTATCTCCTGCGAGCGTCACTTCGAATAAGAAACTTCCAGCGACTCCCCCTCCCGGCTCTTCCGAAGGAGGAGGAGGAGGAGCACTCAACGACGACGAAAGGATGCGATCTCCCTCTCCGGCTCGTACGCAATCAGCTTTGGGAGTACCGACGACCGAGCAAGGACAATTGAGGAGGTCGCCTTCAAGGTTGGAGGAATTGGTCGAAGCTGGGAAAGAGAAATTGACGGGGTTGTTATCGTTCGGAAGTCCGAAACTCGTTCCAGCTCGATCAGGAACCCCGACTACCACTTCAGAGCAGGTTCCGGAAGCGTCTACCTCGATCCTCGAACCCCGGGTCTCGAAGCATCAAAGCGTAGGAAGTCGAGTCGAGGAGGAAGAGGAAGTACATGAAAACGAAGACGCAGACGATGATCAGCCGTTCCCTCTCGCCTCGAATCGACAATCTCACGCTCCAGCTCACCCTTCGACTTACAGCGCGAATCCGACTGCGAATGAGTCGATCTTTTCGAATCTCTCCTACGCTAATTCGACTTCTCGTCGCCATCGTCGTCGCCCCTCTTCCTCAAACCCTTCTCTCCCCGTCATCGAGATCTCCTCGACAGATGCGAAAGCGGCAGCTCGAGCCGCAGCGATCCTGAAAGTTTATCACAAGTACGTCGAACAAGGGATCGAAGGTAGTTTGGCGCGGGATGAAGCGAGTCGAGTTATTCGTGAGGCCGAGAAGAACGGGCAAGAGATCGACGCGGGGGAGTACGACGAGGAGGAGGAAGAGGAAGAAGAGTTGAGGACGTTATTGCTTGATGCGGAGGAAGAAGTGAGGGAGACGTTCGGAAGGGGAATATCCGTCGGATCTTCTGAACGTCAGAGCTCGACTTCGAAATCGCCAGAGATCGAGAGCGCAAATCGAGACGAGGTGGAAGTTGACGAATCGGATGAGGAGGAGGAGGAAGTTCGATCCGTGCTGCTTTCCGACCACAGTCGCTCTCCTTCAGTCTCACAACGCGCATCGCCTCCTACTATCACGTCCCACGGCGAAGCTTCGTCACACACTCGCTCTCGTTCCGTCTCGGGTCTATCGAGCGTCGTCGGCGAGAAATGGACCTCGCAAGAATGGAGGAGACTCGAACAAAGCCTGGTCGAACTCAAGAGAAAGATGAAGGGTGAAAGTCGAGAGGTCGAGGCGATTGAAGTTGTCGAAGCCTTTTTACATAAATGGGGAGTTCAGAAAGAGGAATGTCACGGAGATTGGGAATGGTGAGTCTTACTCGTCTCTTTCAGTTTCTTTCACTCCGATATTGATGGCTTTTGACTCATTTAGGGACAAGCTCTTGATTCGTGTCGAAGCGATCAAAGCTAGACGAGCGAAAGACGTTCGTGAACATCGAGCCGGATCTCAAGCTTCGGCTCTCTCAATCTCAGTAGCATCCTCCTCGGGAAGCGACAATTCGAGTCAGGTAGCTCAAGAAGGTAGCGAGAGTGACAGGGACGAGACGCTCAGTCCAGCTCGAACGATCGTCAAAGAAGAGGAGATCGAACAACGCCTCGAACGGTCGGATCACGGTTCAGATTCGGAAGACTCAGACTACGACGACGAGGAGGAAGAAAGGAGTCGGGATCGTCAAGACGATACGTTCTTCGCAACGAATCGACGACTTCGCAGAACTCGAAGAACCTCGATGCCTCACACTCGACTTCCTACAGCTCTCTCGAATCCTCGTCTCGCTCACATTTATGACGACGCTCCCGCTCCCGAGAAACCTCGATTACCGATTAGAGAACTGTTGGAACGAGGAGAATCGACCGAACCTGTTATCGCTGTCGAATCGACTCCCGAACCTGAAGCGGAAAGGGAGAATGACTCGGCTCTCGCACCACCTTCGTCTTCCGCTCAACGACTCTTCTCGTACCTCGGTTCCTTCGTCCGTCGTTCTCCCGCTCCTTCCCCGTCGACGAGCAAATTCGCGCCATCTTCCTCCATCTCTCCCTCGCTCGAACCTTCCGAAGGGGAAGAGATGAGCGAGACTCGTCTACGACCTCCCGTCGTCACTCCTCGTGTTCCCGCCGATCGCAATTCTCAACTCGCGAATCGCAAAATCCGACCTCTTCCTCATTCGTCTCACGACCAGTACCCCTCTGCGTCCTTCGCCTCGACGAGTACTCCTGTCGCTTCAACGTCTCGCGCGACTCTCGACATACCGAGTACCGCGACGAGAGGGAATCGATCGATTCGTCGTCGAAGATCTTCGGGGGAAGAAGGAAGGGTTTGGGAAGCTGTCGTCGCGATCGAAGAAGCTGAGTCGTCTAGGGAAGAGGAAGAGGCGAGGATCATTGAACTATTGAGATCGGGATCGGCGAAGAGAAAAGCGAGCGCTGGGGATTTGAGGAGAAAGGTCCAACGAGGGGGAGGACGTGCTTGATCGAGTCGTGCATCTTGGTGGTTGTAGGAAGTAGGCTGAGTATTGTGGTGCATGTAGAGTTTCGTCTTTCTTACTTATCTCTTTATCGTTTTTTATCTACACCTCTATTTCGCAAGGAAAGGGCTTTACTATCCTCATCTCTCGTCGCGAGATCTGGAGGTTGGTTAGAGACGAGAAGATGTTGCGCAGACGGGCCCTGCGATTTCGTGATAGCGGCCTGGACGAAGTACAGATCGCAAGAGAGGAGAGCTTGGATGATAACTCTCGCATCGTCGTTTCACTCGGCAAGTTTCAGTCTACTTCCTATGCCGACGGAAGGTAGAGCGCAACAACTAGTACTCGACCTCCTATTCGGAGTCTGTATTCTCCTTTCCGATGTCCAAAGGAAGGTGAGCATTCAAGCGACGAAGCGAAAACTGGATCCGAGCTTGCTCGCAACTGACCCTCTGCGAGCTTGTCTCTGAACGATACTTCGTCCGATCGGAACAAGCGCTTGCCGGACTCATTCCATTGAATCCCCAACTGGGCTAGGCGGGAGTGACTCGTCGAGAGAGACACAAACAAGAGAACGACTGTGTTCGAGCTTTTCGCAACTCGCAACACTCGTTCGTCCCTCGTTTGCGCTTCCTCAAAACTTCGATCTGAACGCTACGAAGGACGAAAGAGCTCGGTGTACTACAGGAGAACGTCAGCGATTCTTCCTAGCTTGCGATTCTGCCCGAGCGTCGATTTCAAGCCGCGGTTCGTACGAAAATCTCCGACTTCTCGCTCTCCCATTCTGCTTTTTCGTCAATACCTTACACGTTACCGATAGCCACCTCTCCTTCGCTAGGATCACCCTGTTCTCTCTCAAACGGCGATTCTCCTCTCCAACCCCACTTCGGAACTAGTCTCTTCCTCTCCCCTCTCTACCAGTCTTCCACGATGCTCCTAGTTGAGCCAGCATTCCTACCACTACAACCTCTACCACACGCAACTACTCCGATACTCCCAGCCTTCCATCCTTCGCTTCCCTCGTCTTCATCAATCAACTCTCTCCGGCGATCGTTCACTCCTTTCCCACTAAGATGTCCGACTCCTCGAACACCCTCAGTCGACTCTTCAGCTCTTTGGCTATATGAGAAGCCGAAACCGGTCAGCGATGGAGGAGGAGTGACAGTGCGAGCTATGAAATCGAGCGATGTTCCTGGCGTCAAGCAACTTCAGGTGAGTCTTCTGCTACCGCATCACTCTGTATTGAGTGCTGAGATGTGATTGTTGAATCTCCTCACAGGTCGAATGCCTTCCGTTGGCGTATCCGCAATCGTTCTATACTTTACTTCTCACCAATCCTCGTTCACTCTGCCTCCTCGCATTCTCCCCTCTCTCCCCTTCAACACTCCTCGGTTGCATCTCCGGCCATCTATTGCCCTACACTCACTGTCCTCTCTCCTCTTTCGACATCGACGAACCAGCCGACGCTCTAGCTCAAATCGAACTCCCAATCATCTATCTAACCTCCCTCGCCGTCGACCTCCTCGCACGCAACCAAGGCCTGGCCTTCCGACTCGTTCAGGACCTAGTCGCTGAACTATGTCCGGCAACAAGGACCGCAGTACTCCAGTTGCACGTCGAGGCAAGGAATGAAGCTGCGATTAGACTGTATCGAAAGCTCGGACTGAGCGAAACGAGGAGGATCAGGGGTTACTATAAGGGGGTACAAGGTGGAGGGGATGCGATAGAGATGAGAGGGGTTGTGAGCGTGTAACGATGGGCGGAAGAGGTGGCTGAAGCGAGAGAGAGAGGAGGGTTTGCGAGTTTGCGTATCTGTATTTATCGTCTCGTTTGTTTGGCAGCCCGGTCTCTGTATTGTCCGTGTCATCTCTCCCCAGTAGTTGTCGTAGTATCATTACCCGTCATTCACATTGTCATTTGCTCACTCCAAGCTCACTCCTTTCTGCGAGAAACGATTCGTTGAGCTTTTTCGCTCGATTTTCTTTCAAGCTCGGATCTAGCTCAGTCGCTCTGATTGAGTCTCTTTCGACAGGTGATCAATGCTCATTGCTGGTCGAGGTCGAAACGGTAGAAGGAAACAGGTGATCATTCATTGGTCGTTCGCAAAACGTCGGATCCACGACTCAGAACTCTCGAGCCAAGTTTTCGCTGTTTCCCTCTTTCTCCGAATCCACTTCATTCAACTTTCACCCTCTCTCCCCCGCAAGCTCGAACGACAAACGAAAAATGGCCTCAGTAGTTCGACAATCTATCGATCGCGCTTTCGAATCTCTAGGACTCGCTCCTACGTCTGCAGCAACTGAGACGAAATCGGAAGAGGTCAAAGTTTCGTCTGAGGATGCGATCTCGCTCGAAGAGGAGTACAGCGCACACAAGTGAGTTCCTGTTCCATTCCAGCTATCGTCAAGGGCGAATAGAGGGAGAAAGAAGGGAGATGGAAAGGAGGAACGGTCTCGTGAGCAGCTCTTGCTCTCGGTCCCGAGGAGCTCAGACGACGAGGGAAGCGCGTGATAGGATACAGGGAGCTCTACATCAGCCTCTGTGCTCCAGGCAAAGGTCTCCACGGCGTGTGACGAGATGTAATCTGCCCACACTTTTCCTCCCTTTCCGTTCTGGAACCCCACCTCCAGCAAAGCTCCACGCTTGATAGCAGATACTAACGAGCTTATCTCCCCCTGTGACAGCTATCACCCTCTTCCTGTCGTGTTTGAACGAGCTGAAGGTGCTCTCGTATGGGATCCCGAAGTCAGTGCACTTTCCCTCTCTCTTGGCGTTCATTCGTCTCTCGTTTCATTCGCTGACACTTCCATGGTTCCTCTTACTCGTAGGGCAACCAATACATCGATTGTTTGAGTGCTTACTCGTGAGTTTCTTTGCTCATTTCCCTTGCCTTCGCAAGCTCAACCCAGCTCTCTTCTTCCCGTAGCGCCGTCAACCAAGGTCACTGCCACCCCTACATCATCGATGCATTGACGACTCAAGCTCGCAAACTCACCCTCTCGTCCCGTGCTTTCCACACGAATTCCCTCGGACCTTTCTCGAAATACCTTACCGAGGTGAGCCCTTTGTCCTCTGCACTCGTTCGCTGCAGCTGCGAAGAGTTCTCACGATCATCTATGATACAGCTCACTGGATTCGAAATGGCACTCATGATGAACACCGGAGCGGAAGCCGTCGAAACCGCGATCAAAGTCGCTCGTAAATGGGCCTACAAAGTGAAAGGAGTCGAACACGACAAGGCGATCGTCCTTTCCGCCGAGAACAACTTCCACGGTCGCACGATCGGAATCATCTCGATGTCTACCGACCCGGAATCTCGTAAAGAGTTTGGTCCTTTCGTTCCTTCGTCGGGGCCTAAATGCCCCGTCAAGGGTGAGACGGGGAGGATTCCGTACAATGATGTAGACGCTCTTGAGAGGGCTCTCGATGCTCATGGAAAGAACGTCGCGGCGTTCTTGGTCGAACCGATTCAAGGTGAAGCTGGGTGAGTTTCTCTCGTTTCGCCTTGCTCGTTTCTTCGTCAACCTAATGCTCACTATCGTCACTGTTGACAGTATCGTCGTTCCCGACGAAGACTACCTCGAACGAGTTCAAGCTCTCTGCAAGAAGCACAACGTTCTCCTCATTTGCGACGAAGTTCAAACCGTGCGTCCGTACTCCCTTCACATTCCTTGCGAAGACTTGCTGACGTTCACACTTTGATATGCAGGGTCTCGCTCGTACCGGTAAACTTCTCTGCTTCCAACACAACCCCAATGTCAAGCCCGATATGGTCCTTCTCGGAAAGGCTCTCTCTGGAGGAGTCTACCCGGTTTCGGCTGTCCTCTCTCGCAAGGACATCCTTCTTCAAGTTCTTCCTGGAGAACACGGTTCGACTTACGGAGGTGTGAGTCCCTACCTCATCCGTTTTGCTTTCCTTGAGCTTGTCACTCACGCCACTTCACGCTCGAACAGAACCCTCTCGCTTGCGCCGTCGCCAAGGCTGCCCTCGAAGTCATCGTCAATGAAGATCTCTCGAACCGCGCTGAAACCCTCGGTCAGAAGATGCGAGCTGGCCTCAACAACCTCCGATCGGTCGGTCCCAACGGAGGCTGGATCCAGGAGGTTCGAGGAAAGGGACTCTTGAACGCGATCGTGATCGACGAAACGAAGAGTA
Organism: Sporobolomyces salmoneus; assembly: GCF_050403485.1. Classification (NCBI taxonomy): domain Eukaryota; kingdom Fungi; phylum Basidiomycota; class Microbotryomycetes; order Sporidiobolales; family Sporidiobolaceae; genus Sporobolomyces; species Sporobolomyces salmoneus. The sequence continues at coordinate 14,474 of NW_027481059.1, forward strand.
CGAAAGGTCGAGGAGCTTGGGACCTCTGTTGCGTGTTCAAGAGTAAAGGGTTGTTGGCGAAACCTACTCATATCAACATTATTCGATTGGCTCCTCCTTTGATCATCTCGGAGGAACAACTCGAAAAGATCTTGAGTATCATCAAGGAATCTCTCGAAGAACTTGATACCGTGAGCTTGTTCTTTCGTATCTTTCGTTTTGACTTTGATGAGCTGACTCGCTCTCCCCGCAGATCGAGACGATTCCCGGAGCTGATGACCACCACAAGGCTGCCGACGAGCCTGTCGCCGAAGAGTAAACAACGCAAACACTCTCCTCACCGTCTCCTTCTTTCTTTTTCAATTCAATTCCTCTTCTTTCATCGTTCCATTTTCCATTTTCTCCGTCAAACTCTCATTCGCAAAAACCTTGTTATCGTACCAATAAAACCGCCAGTGTGAAGGGTCTATTATACCGTTTCTAACTCAACTATTCCCCCTCTCTTTCGATTGTAGCAAATATTTCTCTCTACGAGGTAATACTCTTCTCCCTTACCCGGATGTGAAGGATTCTCTTTTTTATGGGCGTTTGCTACTATTTGTTTAGTTGAAACGTTTTACGAGATACTGTCTTCCTGGTCAAACTCTGTCTCGATCATCGTCGTCGTTCTCATCGAGAGAATTTGATCCATTTCGAGGAATAATTGAGGACTAAGTGGTACAAAAAGGGGTATTCCGTGATCCGATGAAGACTACTTTCCTTCGCTATAGACCTCCAACCCACCATCCGAGAACTCCGAACGCGACACCGCTCGATTTTTCCGCCGGAGAATGAAAGAACAAACTCGTCATCAACAACATCCACCAACACAACCCCATCATCGCGATCGATGCCCACGCCGTCACTTGTACCGCAAACGGTAACTTTCTGGGTTGAGTTCGAGTCGAAGTCGAAGTGAAATATTTCGGGAGGAGGGAAGGGAGGAGAGGATGAACGAGTTCGAAGAGGAACATGGAACAATGGATCATCATGAACGAGTGACCGGAAACGTCGTGACCTCCTCTCCAGTATTCTCCGGGTGCGCCAGTGCAGATCATCGACGCGGGTCCTCCTCCTCCTGCTCCAGCTCCAGCTAGGGCCGAATCGACAGAATTCGACGACGAGAGGTGCGAAGGGACGCAAACTGCTCCCGAAGTACGAAGGATACGAGAAGAGATCGAAGGACCGGTCCTACTTCCGAACCAGGTTTTTTGGGTGAGGTAGAACCAGAAAAGGGAGGAGAGGAGGTATCGACGAAGTGAAGTCACGATCAAGTTGAACGGGGTTTTCGCGGCGGAGGAGAGTTGGATCGCGGGTTGAGAGGGACTAGGGGTGTCGTTCTTCTTCAAGGTGTTGACCGTGAGGAGGGGAGCGGTGAGGAATAAGGCGAGAGAATGGAAAATGTAAATTCCCGTCACCCATGCCCAGGATCTCTTGACGAATAACTGATTCAGCCCATTACGCTGTGACGAGAACACGAAGGAATGTCAGCTACATACGGTTAGGGTCGAGGAGAGAGAACGAGGAACTAACCTTGTCGGCGAAATAAGGGAGAGAAGGCACTGGGAACGCAGATTCGCTCGAGGTCAATCGGGATATTGTGTGAGCAGGTAGTCGAGACCTGAACGCGGTTGTCGCTGCCGAAGTCTGAAAGACAGAAACTGAGGTTCCGAGGGCAGCGGTGATGAGGAGGAGAGCGAGGAATCGTTGCCGGGGAGAGTAGCCGGTTGATCGCACTGGTGTAGGTCGAGTTGCGGTTGCTGTACTCATGGCGAGCGTGATCCGTATTGACCAGAGGGAGCTTGAGAGGAGCAGAGAGGAAAGAAAGAAATCGTGACGTACTCAACTTCTCCTCCCTCTCAAGCGAGAGGACGACACGTCAGCACTTTGCTCTCTTCCTCGAGCGCTCTCTATCAGTCTCCGGCAACAACGAAGCAAAGGCATGGCGACATCCACCAAGTCGGGAACTTGTCAAATCCTCCCTCCGAACTCGCTCTTCCTCGACATCTCGCCAATAGATGATTGAGCTATGAACGGCGCCAGCGCAGTACGGCACCGAAGAGTTTCCACAAACTGGTTAGGCTCTCGAAATTTGAGCTCGTAAGTTTCCTCATCTGGCTTCGCTCATTTTTCGCAACGCACCTAACTGAGAGCCTTAGTCGAGTACAGTACAGTCCTTTTGACATCTCGGCAAATGCCTTGTCAAGTGGTCGGCATCGCTCGAGTGCATCGCCACCGAAGAAACCACATCTTCCGACTCGAATGATTTCTCTCCTTCTCCCTCGACTTCTTCCTCGACGACATCGCAGACGACTAGTAGGAAAGGGGATACGCGTCGGAAGATACTTGGCGCCTTGCAGCCGATCTTTCCGATTGCGCGCTCCACTCCATTAGAAGTTGAAAGCGGCGGAAAACAGTCGACCTCCTCCTCAGTCGAAATCGAAATCTTTCGCCCCTTTTTGCTCGATTCCCTCCAGTTCAAGTTACAACGGCACTGAAACGACGTTTACATTCCCTCCATTCATTAACTTCGGCGTCGCGTCCGCAGATCGATATCCTCATTTTCGTCTCTTAGCTTCCTGTCGCCACCTAGTTGCACGGACGACTCCTTCAACAAATCCGAGCACAACTCGAATCGAACGAGAGCGAGAGACGACGTGAATGTTCTCGACTCAGCAACAGGCGACTTATTCGTATTACAACTTTGGACCTGCAGGAGGAGGATCAGGAGCGGGAAACTATCAGCAGTTCAACAACAGCGAAGGGGAAGAAGCGAGATGGAGTTTAGAGGATCCTCGATTCGTTTCGTCGGCGGAAGAACAGTTGTGGAAGATCGATGAACCAGTCAACTATCAGGGTGTTCAGTACGACGGGAAGTACGGGTTACAGGAGTACAGCGGTCAATCCGAGGCGTATCCGAAACAGCAATACCCTGTGAGTTGCGCTCTGCTTTGCCTCTTTGACGCGTCGACTCATCACCTCCCGCTACAGTACGTTACACCGCAGGACGGCCTGCAATACGCAGAAAACTACGACGAGCGAGCGATACATTCTTTCGATTCTTCCCTTCCGAATAGCCAGTTTCCTCAAGGTACTGCTTCCGGCCCGATATACGAGCATTACGATCCCGGACTCTACTCCTACCCCCCTCAGTCAAACTATCCCGATTCCATGGTCCGACCCTCTTACTCTTCTTATGCTCCTTACCCCGTTCCTCCTACCTTCGACGATTCTCGCCCTTTTCCAACGAGCTCAGGCCAACCCGATCCTCGGTTACTGCACGGAGATCAACACGATCCAACTCTTTCAGCTCGATATCAACCCTCGTTCGAGAACCTCCCGACTGCCTCGAATTTCCAGTTCTCGAATCTCGCGCGACCTTCTTCCCTCAACTCGCTCAAACACGAATTAGACCGCTCACAATCGAGCCCGCCGCGAGGTAGACAGTCCCCTGGTTCGTCGGAGCGACTGAGAGCAGCGCCCCGTCGACTCAACTCGAATTTGAGCATTTCGATCGAACGGGCCACTTCGACCTCTCGCTCGTCAAATCACTCGCCGAACTCTTCTTGCGGCAACTCGTATCCGAATTCTCCCTATCGTTCCCTCCCCTCTCCTCTCAGTCCGACCCGAAAACGACCTCATTCGAGTCACTACGATGCTTCTCTCGCAGGGCATCCAAGCGGAAGCTCATCCGCAAATCCGAGTTATTTCCAAGGGTCGAACGAAGGAGGAGAGGGGTCGAGGCCTTCGACAGGTCAAGCTCAACCGAGCGTTTACGAATACGCGACTTCGTCTCAACTCGTCGAAAACTACGCCCTCGAACAAGGTGTCGGAGAACTTCAGATCGTCAGCCGACCGACGTCTTCGTCAAACGCTTACCCGACAGCACGTCAATTCAAACCGCTTTCGTTCGATTCGAATCTTCCTCCGCCTTTACGAATCAACGCGAACTTTGAGGATACTCGGAGAGTGAGGGAAAGCGAAATACGAGATTATATCAGAGCTACGGACAAGCTGCAAGCTGGGGAGAGGACCGTGTTGATTTTGAATCCGCGGATAGCTCAAAGAAGTTACGGAACCGAGAGACGGTAAGTCCTACCGTTCTTTGACTTCTTCTCGCTGTTGTCGCTGACATACGATCTCATTATTCAGACTGATCAATCCGCCTCCGATGGCTTACATTCTCGGAACTTCATGGCATTCGAGCTCAACGAATTCGTTCAGCGGCCATCTCCCTTCTCCTCCTCCAGCACGAAGAATGCTCTCAACTCCCGAAATCAGTATGTCGATATATCCGCCTCGATCAGTCGAGAAGGAGAAAGATCCAGCGTTCGGGATGAAAGAGTCTCATCCTACCGCGACTTGGATGGCCCCCGACGGGAAGACGGTCTCGGAACACGACGAAGACGCACCGATCCCGATCAGTGATTGGAAAACGATGACTTCGAATGCCCCTCGACTCTTTGCTCCAAACGATACTTCCGACGTTCGATTCATCTCTAAGACTCACTCGTGGGATGCTTTCATCATCTACACGGTCGATCTCTCGATACCTACTCAAGGAGAGGGGTTGATTCAACTCCCGGCTCCTCAAATAGGTTACCCGAAACCTCCTCTCAATATCGTTCCGGTCGATACGAGAAAAGCTCAAGCGGTGTACTACAATCAACCTGTGGTTCTACAATGTCTCGCCACGGGAGTAGTCTCGGTGAGCAAGTCCCAGCTTTGAATCTCTCTCCTCTTCGCTGACTTTCATTCGCGAATTGCAGCCCATTCTCATCATTCGACGCATCGATACGAAGACGACCGTCATTGGAGGAGGAAGTCTCGAACCCGCTTCCCCGAACGTCGTCGAAACTTCTCACCTATCGGTAGCTCCGGGCGAGAAAGTAGGAGAACCCGTCTCTCAATACCGAAACGTCGCATTCGAAGTCTATCAAGCCTCACCCGCTCCGAGAAGCGACAATCCGTTCGACCGAAGACTACCGACAAGCAGCTTCCTCGGTTGTATGAACGAAGAGATCGGGATCCAGGTCGCGGAAGAAGAGAAAACGATCATGAAATGTGAAAGTCCGCCGGCTCAAATCCCTTCTCCTCCCATCCATCTCCGGAATCCTCTCTACGCATCGACAAATAGCTACATGCCCGGAGTATCAGGGTTCGATTCGATCTCGGAAGGTTCTTCAGACGATTCCGATTCGAAAAGGAAACGAGCTCGAACTTCGACGACGATGGGATTCGTTTCGCAACCGACGATGCCTCCTTCTCCTGTCTCGATCAATCGTCCGACTTCTCGACACAAGCGGAGAGGACAGTCACTCAGCAGTCTCGCCTCTTTACAGAAATCTCGATCGCCTTCACCTCGCTCGTCCGCCGACCTGGTTTGGACTGTACCTTGCGGAGGTGAGACACCCTTACCTTTGTAATTTCCGTCAGGTTGAGCCGACTGACAAACTCTTCACTTCCTTCGTAGAATCCGGAGTTTGGTCAATTCTCGCAATCGATCTCGCTCGACACACTTTCTTCGTCCCTCAATCGGTTGACTCGATGCCTATCTCTTCGAAATACACCTCGTAAGCTCTGCGTTATCTCGCTGTGGGATCAAGGCACCGCGTACTTACCTCAATTTCTTTGATAGCTCTTCGCTCGGAACTCAGCCTGTTCCTTCTACGCCGATCGGACCTATGTTACCTTCAGCGACGCGGTGTGAAGCTCCTCGTAGAGAGCCTGGGGTAGGCGAAGAAGGCGCATATGCTGGTGAGTCTCGAACCTTCTGCTCAAGCGAGATCTCCCAGTATTCTCCCAAAGGACTTCCGCTGATCTCCCTCGCTTTTCGATTCGCTACGCAGCCCTCTATGGAGAGAATTTCGATGCCTCCTACACGATATGGGTCGGGGATCAACCTTGTTCGGAACAGATCGTTCGGTCGTCAAAGAAGATCCTGTTTCGACCTGCTTTGGCCCCTTCCGCCTTCGACACTCCGATCCCGCCGCGTCGAATCTCGATCGTTCGTTTCGACGGAGTAGTACTACCTACGAACGTGTATTATCGTGATTGAGCAAAGCAATTTCTCTCGTTTCGTCGTTTGTCGCAGTTTTCATATTTTACTTTTCTTCGTGCTTAGTTTGCCTCCCTCCCTTTCAATCGCTCGTCCTCTGTCGTTATCTATGCGTCGTATTCTGTTGTAACTAGTCTATGTAAACGGTCAGTCTGAAGTGCATACGAAAAACGAGAGTCTCTACTGCTCGAGCGATCTGCTGACTTGATACCTCGCTCGCTGTAAGGTCCAGATTCACGAATAGAAAACGTGCCATTTGCTGAGAAATATCGAGAAATTTTTGCAAATCTCTCAACCAACTTTTCGCTTTTCTCATTCCCCTCCACCCTCTCTCCTCTCCGCCTTACTCCCCCAGCTTTATCGCTGCACCTCGGGATATCCACCAGAGTTCGCGTCAACGTACCCGTCCTCTTTCCCGCTCCTCTCCTCCTCTCCCCTCTCTCCTTTTTTCCCCATCAAAAGGAAATCTTCCCTTTCTCTCTCCCTTCCTCTCGTTCCATCCATAGATGCCCTCTGTAGACATGTGAGTACTACTTACAAACTTCTTCCTCGAGATCGACGCGCTAACTCCTCTGTATTGACAGGTCTGAATCTCCCGCGACTTCAGCTCTTTTCCAAGAACTCTACGGCGCTATCAACCGTTCCTCGAGAACTGCAGCAGCCACCGCCCTCGCTTCCCATGCCGCTTCTCAAGGCCTCCGCGCCCTCGTCTCCGAAGGAATCCTCGATGAACTGAATCGAGCAGCGAAATCAAAAACTCCCGCAGAGAAGGAAGGAGCGATGGTAGCGTTCGAGCAGTTGTTCGCCAAGGTTGGACGACTCGGTGGTGCAGACCCTTACTTCGTCCCTCAGCTCTCGCTCCTCCTCGACAACTTCACGGAACAAGGAAAGACGGCGAGCATCAAGGAAGCCGCTGAAAAAGCTGCGAAACAACTCGTTCGACTCCCTCCTCCCGAAGTAGCACCGAAACTCATCGAAGAATTGTTCCAATACATCGAATCGAACGCGAAATGGAAGAGCAAGGTCGGAGCTTTGGAATTACTCGGAATGTTCGCAGTTACCGCGAGGGATCAGGTTGCAGAGCGACTGGGAGAATACGTACCGAGGTTGACTCCTTCGATGAGGGATGTCAAGACTGAAGTGAGTGGGGATCGGCTGTGAAACAGTTTTGCGGAAGAAAGCTGATTTCAACTTTTCTTTCACTCCCCATTAGATCTCGACCACTGCCGAAAAGACTGGAGTCACCCTCTGTGGTGTCCTCACGAACCCCGACATTCAACCTTTCGTACCCGATCTCGTCAGATGTATGGCCGACCCGACTACCGTTCCCGCCGCGATCAAGCGTCTCTCTTCGACTGTCTGGGTTCGCGAAATCGATGGACCTACTCTCGCTGTCGTCGCTCCCCTCCTCACTCGTGCTCTCGCTGAAAAGGGAAACGTCGTTACCCGTCAAACCGTGAGTTTTCTTTCGCCTGCTTTGCATTTTTCGCAAATCTGAAAACTGACTCGTACCATCTCAGGTCGTCCTCATCACCAACTTGTTCAAACTGGTACGATCTGCCGACCTTGCCGCTCTCCACTCCCCCGCTGTCCTCCCCGGTATCGAACGAATCATCGAATCCGCCGCTTTCCCCGAAATCCGTGCCTTCGCCGAAGAAGCTAAACGATCCGTCGACAAAGCTTGCCTCGGAGCTGCCGTCCCTGCCGTCGACCACCTCACCGAAGCCGCTGGAGATGAAAAGGTCGCCTACGCTCAACTCAACTCACTCGTCGAGAAGCACACTGGAGAGAAGCCCGACGCTTTCGCCGAACAATCCCTCGCCTACTCTTCGTTCGCGATCGCTCATCTTACACGCAAGCGTTCGTTCGGCCTCAAGGACTGGCAAACTCTCTACGTTTCGCCTTACCTCGCTGCCTTCGTCGGAAAGGAATCGGCCGACGCGATCGCGTCAGAGGAACTCAAGCGATGGATGGACGTCGACAAGAAGCGTAACCACGTCGAAGGTGCCGACGAGGACGATGACGAGGAAGGTGAGATCACTTGTGACTTGCCTTTCTCGCTCGCGTACGGAGGTCTCGTGCTCTTGAATCACACCGTTCTCAAACTTCGTCGAGGACACCGATACGGAATCTGTGGAGCGAACGGATGTGGTAAATCGACCCTCCTCAAGGCGATCAACCGTAAACAGATCGACAACTTCCCCGAAGACCTCAAAGCGGCCTACGTCGAACACGATATCGAGGGAGACGAAACTGGAATCACCGTCTGTCAACTCATGATTGACGAGCCTCGCATCAACGCTACCGAGAAGGAAATTCGCGACATGCTCGAAGAGATGGGTTTCGCTCCTGAACGTCAAGACGTCGCGATCAACTCGCTTTCCGGAGGATGGAAGATGCGGTGAGTTTTCTCTTCTCTCAGTGCAGTGTAGAGCGTGACTGATAGACTGTTTCTCTCCATTCAGTGTCGCTCTCGCTCGCGCTATGCTCATGAAGGTCGATCTTCTTCTCCTCGATGAACCTACGAATCACTTGGACGTTCAATCCGTCGCCTGGCTTCAAGACTGTGAGCTTTATTCCTCTCTCGTTCTTTTCCAGTCAAGCTGATCACCTTCGTTTCAATCCTCTCAGACCTCAAGGCCCAAGACGGTGTCACTTCGATGATCATCTCTCACGACTCTGGATTCCTCGATGCCGTTTGCTCCAACATCATTCACTACGACAAAAAGCAACTTCACTACTACAAGGGTAACCTCGCCGCGTTCGTCGAGAAGTACCCTCCCGGCAAATCCTACTACACCCTCTCGGACGACGTCGTCAAATTCACCTTCCCTCCTCCCGGTTCCCTCATGGGTGTCCGTTCCCGAACTCGAGCCATCCTCAAGATGACCGATTGTACCTTCACTTACCCTGGAGCGAAGCAACCTCAACTCAAGAACGCTTCGTGTGCCGTCTCTCTCTCTTCTCGAGTCGGTATCGGTAAGTTCGAATTCAGTTTCTTCCCCTCGAGACTCGAGACTGACTCGTTTCTCTCTCTTCGACAGTCGGTCCCAACGGAGCTGGAAAGTCCACCCTCATCAAGCTCCTTACGGGAGAGACGATCCCCGATTCCGGAAAGGTCGAGAAACATCCTAACCTTCGAGTCGCTTACGTCGCTCAACACGCTTTCCACCACATCGAACAACATCTCGAGAAATCGGCCGTTCAATACATTCAATGGCGATACCAAGAGGGAGTCGACAAGGAGCAAGCCCTCAAGGCTACTCGCGCTCTCACCGACGAGGAGAAGGCAGTTCTCAAAACTCCGATCACGGGCAAGGACGGAACTACTCGATTCCTCGAAAACATTGTCGGTCGTCAAAAGCTCAAGAAGTCGTACTCGTACGAGATCAAGTGGCAAGGACTCGCGATGAACCGAAACACTTGGATGCCCCGAGAAAAACTTATCGACCTCGGATTCACCAAACTCGTTCAAGAATTCGACGATTTCGAAGCTTCGCGAGAAGGAGCCGGTTCGCGTGAGATGTCGCTCAAACTCGTTCGTCAACACTTGATGGACGTCGGACTCGATGGAGATATCGCCGAATACAACGAGATGCGAGGTCTCTCGGGAGGACAAAAAGTCAAGGTCGTTATCGCCGCCGCGATGTGGTCGAAACCTCAGTGCCTCATTCTCGATGAACCTACCAACTTCTTGGATCGTGACGCCCTCGGAGGTCTCGCAGTCGGAATCCGTGAATGGACTGGTGCATTCTTGTGTATCTCTCACAACCAAGAATTCGTCAACGCTCTCTGTGGCGTGAGTCTCTTTGTTGTTCTCTCTCGTCTCGTTCGCTCTTGACTGACTCTCTCCTATCGTTCTGCAGGAAATCTGGAACGTCGATGCCGGTGTTTTGACGCACAAGGGCAAAGCCGCTGTCGACGATGGAGCGTTCGAATCGAACCCTCAATCAGGCATCAACACGCCCGCGGCCGGTACTCCCGCTCCTGGAACTCCCGCTCTCGGTACTCCCGCCGGATCCGCTCCTGGTACTCCCATGACTTCGACTCCCGCTGGATCTGGAGATGAAGTCGGTGCCGACGGAGAACTCAAGTTCAAGGCGGCGAAGGGAAAGAAAAAGTTGACCCGTAAGGAGATGAAGGCTCGAGAAGACCGTCGTCGTGCTCGAACTCGTAAGCTTTCTCTCTCTCGTCACCGAAATTTCTAGCTCGTCCGAGTGACTGACCTTTTATCTCGGTCGTTCGTTAGTCGCTTTCCTTTCTTCGACTATTCCTGGTGCTGTTCGTGAACCCGATACGGAATCCGAGGACGAAACTCTTCAAGGAAAGGCTCTTCGTATTCCTTCAAAGAAAAAGGCTGCGAGTTCGACTCCTCAACTCGCTGGAATGAGGTGAGTCGCTTTCTGCTCTCTGCTCTCGAATAGATGGAGCTACAGTTACTGATGCACGTTCTGATCGTCGACAGGTCCGGAAAGTAAGAAGTCCCTCCGCCGATTTTCTTCTGTTTTACCATTTCCCCCATAGACTTCCTCTTTCTCTTTCGGTTTCTCTCCTCAACGTGTACGGTCTTAACTTTCCATCGCATTAACCGTCCCCTCCCTCTTCTCGCACATGCGTTCTTCTTGGTTGTTCAGTTCTGTCTTCTTCCATTTCTCTTGTTTTCAATCCTCTCCACGTATCTTGTTATACTTGTCGGTCGAAACGCTCTCGCTCGCTCGCTCTCTCATAATATTTACATCCTTTCTGCCTCATCTTCTTCGACTTGGTCTGGTTCGAGTGAGAGAGATAAGCTATTTCGAAACTGTATTCGAATCGATAGAGTCACGAGTAACTCGAGAAACGACTCTCTTCCTTTTTCCTCTGACGCCTTCAACCTCAGCTCCCTGTGTTACAACTTTAGACGCCTTATACCCGAGGAGAAACTCTTACAAGTCATCCTTAGCCTACACTAGTCTACACGCCCTCGTTCCTTCCCATCAACTCGAGACCCAGACCGAAAAAAATAAATCAACTCTCCCTCCCGCTCTAACCGATTCGAAACGATGTCTACTCCGGAAGAACAACTCGAGAAGAAAGAACAAGCCTTAGTGAAGAAGGAGGAACAAACAGTAGAGGAAGTGAAAGAGGAAGCGGAAAAGCAGGAATCCGCCGAGGAGAAGGACCCCAAAGAAGAGGGAGAGATCAGTGAAACCGAAGGAGGAGAAGCCGACAAGGATCAAGACGCTAGTGCTACACCTAAAGTAGAGGTTGCAGGGGAAGATGCGCCATTGACCAAGATTTTGGAGGGATTGGATCAATTATCGACCAAAGAACAAGAGTCGATCAAGGAGAACTTGGAGAGGATTAGTACTTATCCCAAGGAACTACCTTTGAGTCAATCTTGGAGTACGTTCATCTCGAGCTCAGTTTATTGCGAAAACCCCTAAACTGATTTCATTCGTTTCTGTGAGAGCAGCTCTCCATTTCTCCGATACTTCCGGAGCCTCGAAACACTCTTCAGCAGCCGCTACGAAAGATGCCTACACGGAAGGAATCAACCCGGTATTCGTCGCGACGACGGTTCCTGGACTTTGTGGACAATTGAAAGCGTTCAAGAAAGCGGTTCGACACAAGAGGGCGAAACCTACCGACCCGGACGGCTTGGGGTTAAACCGACCGGGAATGAACTTGCATTTCTTCCGTACTGGAATCTCCCCGACTTGGGAAGATCCTTACAACGAAAAGGTGAGTTTTCCCATTCTAATTCTCTTTATCGCATCTCCCTCTTTTTCGCTGACGCGATCTTATGCCTCTCACGACAATCTAGGGTGGTCGGTTAACTATTTCTCCCCCTGCGGCCCTCTTCGACCCAATCTACGAACGACTCGTCCTCCTCCTCGCCGGTTCCTCTCTCGAACTCTCTACTTCCTCCCTCCTCGCGACTGAAGGCCCCTCCCCAATCTCGAAACGTCCCCCTACCCCTGGACCCTACCAAGAAGGTATGATCATGGGAGTCGTCGCTTCGAGAAGGGCGAGAGGAGATCGAATTGAATTATGGGTCGGAGGGAAGGCGAAGAGGGAACCCACTCCCGGGGATTGGATCGATCGTTTGAAGGAAGTGTTGGCGGATCAGGTGGAGATGCCAGAGGTACGTCGACTTCCCACTTTCTACTACAGCAGATTTCGTGAGAGAGGCGAGATCTCGTTGATTCTTAGAATGATTTTGACTGACTCTGTTTCTTCACGATTGCTACAGCTACGGACGAGCAAGTACAAGAAGCATTTCTAGATGAGCTTCTTCCACACATACAGCATAGGCGGGTTGTCCGAGGGAAAGAGCACGAGGCTCGAAGCAAAATTCACATTTCCTTCGTTTCCTTCCCTGTTATTTCTATCGTTTGCATCTTTTATTACTATTCATTGCAAAGCATTCGGTTATTGGCTGCATTCAGAGTTATTGCGAGGAGAATAACAAGGCGATCAGTCTCGGAGAGAGCGAGTTTGTAAACTTTGCCGAGGTTCTTCGCGAAAGAAATTCGGACGAAACCTCGCTCTACACTTCATCTCGCTTCCACCACCTCAGCTCACTCAAACTCGAGAAACTCCATCAAGCCATGTCACAAGAAGCAGGGAAACGTACCTACCACGGAGAAGATGAGGCCGAAATCGCTTGTTCGTTCCGAGCCCCGTCTCAGTCTCTTTCTCGACCGGCTGAGACTTATGACGATAGTCGTTACTGACTATAGACAAGCTGCAAGTACTCGGAGCTCGGGAGGGAGCTATCAAGGTACGTCACTCTCTCTCATCTATTCCTTCATCTCCCGAGAAGCACATCCGGTCGTCTGACACTGCGTTCGATTCGCGGAACACAGGGAACGGTCATTGGTGGAACTCTGATGGCGCTGTAAGCTCCGATGGGCTCGAACTAGCTGATAAACTCGCAGAAAGTTGACCTATTCTCTCTCTCGTGGATTCCTAGGGCTAATTGGAGGTAATTCACGGCCTCCTACTGCTCAACGATCCACTTACGAAGAGATTCTGACGAGCGTCGATGTGTCGGAACCTCTAGGTATCCCTGGGTTCAACGACAAACTTTGGCTGGAAAAGCGTGAGTCTCCCTCTCAGCTCTTCCATCTCAACGGGACAGAGTCGCTGACTTCGACCTTATGTACTAAACAGGTTCTTGGTCATGTGGGCAACCATTTTCGGAGTACGCTTTACTCCATTCTCGTCAACACCTCGATTTTCATTTTTCGAAATTCTCGCCTGCTAACCCGCTTCGACCCGGCTCGTTCCAGATGGTCACGCATGCGGATCACTACCTTCTACAGTACGAAGCCGAACATCGAGTAGCGTCGGAGAAATGGAGGACTCAGGCTAGGAACGGTCAGTTCTACTTTTCGCTCTCTGTCTTCTGATGCGGAACTGATACGTATCTTGTTCTGAATAGAACTCGCGGCTAAAGGAATCGTTCCTGTGAGCTCTCGATCCTCAACTTCTACAGCGCGAGGAAATTTGAGGGATTGATCTCACTCACTCTGTGACAGTCTGAAACGGCGATGAGGCACTGGAAGTCCGAATACGACAACAAACTGAGGTCGACTCTCGATTCGACGCCCGCCCCCTCGACAACGACGCCGACAGCTGGTAATGTCGCGATTGAGCAAAGTAAGATTCTGAAAGAGTTGGATTTGGGTAAGAAGAAGGAAGAGGAGAAAGGTGGGGTTCTATAGACGAAACAAACCCGAGATAGAAAGTAGGTTCGAGACCAGTCGAGGAGCAGGCCGGAGTGCGAAGAGACGCAAACCACCCAAAATTTATCACATTCTTGCTCGTTTTGTATTGCTTTTGTGCTTTTCTACCATTCGCAGATTTATCACGCAAGGTTCTCTCGTTTCCACCATTCAACGATAGCGCAGAGGAGGAGAGGACAGCTCGCGAGCAGAGTGAATGCGAGTGAGTTTTTGACATTCAGGGGAAGAGAGTTTTTGACTTCTCTCTCAATTTCCCCTCTCGGCCCCGGTCTTTCCCTTCTCTCTCTCTTCCTTCCCCTCTCTTCTGCACCTACCTCTTCACACAACACAACAAACAACCACACGAGTTGAATGGCTAAACCACGCAAATCTGTCACCCAATCATCACCAAGTTCGAGTTCAGGAAGAGAGAAGAGGAAGAAGGGAAAGGAGGGGAGGGGACAACAACCGATTTATACGGCTCCTCAAGTCTTTCTAGACCTCGAACAGGATTACAAGCAACAAGCTAGGCAGATCAAGAAGACTTGTGAGTACCCCTGTCTCTTCATGAAATCGAACGAGCGAGTTAGAGAGAGCTGATTGAGAGAGAATGGGAGAGGAAACAGACAAACAGATGGAAGAACAACAGGACGATGAGGAAGTGGATCAGTTGGCGAGTGATGGAGATGATTCGGGATTCTTCTCAGACTCGCACAGGAGCAAGAAGAGTAAGAAGAACAAGGGAAAGGGAAAAGGAAAGAAGAAAAAGGAAAAATTCAAAGGTCGCGACGTCTTCACTTCCCTTCCAGAGGAACTACTACTCGACGTGAGTCATCTTCGCTGTACAGTCTCACAGTCTGTACTCAACGCGGACGGCTCTCTCAACAGATCTTTGGCCGCGTCGATCATGAATCACTTTTCCATCTCTACTCTCTCTGTTCGACCTTCTATCAACTCCTACGACCGAAAGTCAAGATCTGGACTCTAGCGAGGAAAGCTCTCGATCCTCCTTTGCCGGAAGTACACAACTTGACGGAGAAACAGTTGGCGAGTTTGTTGTATTCCAAGAAATGTTGCGTGCGTCGAGTCTCCCTTCCTCTTGCACTTGGGTTCCACTTTCTCTCATCTACTGACACTGGTGGACGAATTGAGTAGTTCGACGAATGTAAGAACGAAGATGGAGAAGGAGATCCGTTCTTGCGAATCGTTTTGTGCAAAACTCATCGCAAAGAAGAGTGAGTCTCTCTCCTCTCGCCTTTCGCTTGCACACTCTTCCCTCTACCCTCAAACTGACACTCTCTCGCGATAGTCTCGTGGATGTTCACAAGTTCAGTGCCGATTACCCCGAAATGATGCACTCAAGTCCGGATTGTTGCATCTCTACTTTCAGTGAGCTACCCATCTCCCCTCTCTCTCTCACACGGGGACCTCCTCACTTCTCATGATTCTCGTTCATCCCTACAGTCAGCGCATCCGGAAATCACACGAAATCTCGTTTGTCTCTCGTCTCTCTCTCTCTCTTTTCCTCTCGGTTCTTTGATTCCCTCTCCTCTCTCGATCAGGCTGGGTCCTCCGCTCTAACCTCGAAGACGAATCCGAAGAACTCTTGACTCGAGAACGCAAAGACATCGACGAAGCCGAAACTGAACAATGGAACGCGATCGAACGGGGACAAAAGAAGGGAAGGAAAGCGGTTCATGTAGCAGAGTTTGACAAGAAACCACCGAAAGAAGGAACGGGGAGGAGAGTCGTCAAATATCTAGCGAAGAGGAAACGTTTGAGGAAAGTTTACGAAGAAGTGAGCTCGATCTCCTCCGACTTTGATTGAAATTGTTCTGACCTCTCTCATCTCGATCTCGATCTCAAGGACGGAGAAGCGTTGTATAAGTGGATGGAAGAGAGGAAACAGGCGAGGAAGCAGGAGATGGAGGAACAAGCGAAGGAGAAGGAGGAAAGCGCGAGCGAACGTCGTCAAGCGTGAGGTTCCCTCTCTCTTCCTCTTTGTCGATTGAGCTGTCACCCTCTCGTTGACAGTATCGAGGAACGATTGCTCGATGAACCTGATGATGCTTACACTGAAGAAGAGTGAGTTCTCTCAATGCCGCTCTCTTTTCTCTTTCGACTGACCGCTTCGACTCTCGGCAGCTTTGAGGATGATCACTGGAAAAAGAATCACCTAGTCTCGAACGGTACCTCTGACATCGACGACAAACGTGAGTCATCTTTCTCGTATCCTCTCTCCAGCTCACTGAATTCTCGAATCGTTCGCAGTTTGGAAAGAACTGAAACCGAAAATCATCAAAATCGTCAAACACTGCCGCGAGATGAAGGAAAAGGCGGAAGGACAAGGAAGGATTCAACGTCGAATCGAACACCTCCGCAAGAAACTCTACGAACCTCGTCGAGGAGATGAAACGAATTTCCCCCTTTTTGCCGATTTCTGCCTCTTACCCTCGGTTCTCAAACTTCTCGATCTTGAAGACGATTCGTACGAAGGATCAGACCTAGGATTGTGGAGGGAACACAAGGTAACGGCTCAAGAAGAAGCGGATGAATGGAGGAACGAAGCTCGAATCGCTGCAGCCGATCTCGTTCTCTCTCGAGTTCTCCCTCGCGATGAATACGATCAACTCGACGATGACGATATCGAAGAACAAGCAGAGGATCATGAATGGTTCGACCGAGTTCAAGCGTTCTTGTTCTGCGACATTCCGAATTGTTCGACTCTTTCTCCTGATCATCAAGTGTTCTTCGGTTCATTCGACGAATTGCTCGATCATCAACATGAAGTTCACCACGATCTGAAGCCGAAATTCACCAAGAAAGCACACTCTTCTTCTTCCTCGTCGTCGTTCCGTTTCTCTCTCCCTCTCGCCGTCTCTCAAGCTCTCTCGAATCTCCTTCTCTCAGCCGGATTCGACAAGGACGACAACGATCCGATGTATGAAGAGACGGGGGAAGATCTCGATGCCTTGCTCTCGAACGAAACGGTGTTGCAATGGGAGAACGCGCCTCGAGTTGGATTTGGGAAAAGTAAAAAAGATTCAGATTGGAGAAAAATCGTCAGTCTCCCTCTCAACTACTCTCAATCTCGTGACTGACTCGTTCGTTTGAGGGAGTCCAGATGTCGAAGATCAAAGTCGAGAGTGATCGTTTCGAGAAACA
>NW_027481058.1:0-31077 GCF_050403485.1 Sporobolomyces salmoneus
GGGGACAGGTGAGGACATGGGGGAGATATGAGTTAAGTGCCATTGTAGATTTTATGCCTTACGGCCTTCTTTTATGAGTACTTATTATTATTTGTCTCTTATCGCCCAGCTACGCTGGGCGCATAATCCAAATATTATGATGATAGGTGGGGTATCTTTTTTATCGCTGAATTGTGTCTTTATACATGAGCCAATTTCTTTCCCCTGTTCAAAAGATAAGGGGGAACTAAAGGGAGTAAATATTTTAACGATAAAATGAAATATAAACCTATTATCTGGCTATTAGACTGGACAGGAATCGAACCTGCGTGCACAGCATGAAGAGCTGTTATCCTACCACTAGATGACCAATCCTGTTTAGGCCTTACTGTTTTATTTGCAATATAGCCCTTCCCCGAGTAGATTGGGGACAAAGGTAAGCATGCTCCCCAGCTACTTGGTGGGGGGAAAGAACAGGGGCTAAATCATTGAAGATAACTGATTAAAATATACGCGGACCCGGGAATCGAACCCAGAACTACCGATCATGAGTCGGTGATTATACCGTTTAACTAATCCACTCCTCCTCCCCTTTTCAGGGGATAAGCTTACCCTCTCCCCCCCGGAGAGGGGGTGGAATACAAGATAGTAGAGTCGAACTACTGTCTCTTACGTGTAAAGTAAGCGTTCTAACCGTTGAACCAATCTCGCCTAAATTATTAACAACAACATAAAAAGGTAGGATAGTCTGCACTCGCTGAGCGCAATGTACACGTGTCTATGCAGGAAACAAGAGCGAGTATAAAATACTATTCTTATATGATTTAATTTTAAGTATCCTTCTTATATGGTTTAACTTAAAGCTATTCTATAGGTAAATTTTAAGTATCCTTCTTATATTATACTAGAAAAAGGGGGATTTTATTTGCTAAGCAAGCAATTATGAAGACTTAGCAGGTGAGAATCCCGTGATGAACAGTAGTCCAGCAACGTAGATTAATACAAGTCGTAAGTCACCGATGTTATCTAGTGAAACTCCAGATAAGATTGGTACAAATAGTAGTAATGTGATTGAAATTAGTCCAATCATAATGTATAGAGCGTATTGTGTTACAATTCCAGTATCTAGTCGTGAGATTTGTTGGCTACCTCCGTATAGTGAGTTAGTTAGTCCGAATGGTCCTAATAGCTCGATAGCTCCTCGATCTAACACTTTAGCTGTAATCAGTCCAAGACCTAGAGCCTTGTTAATTACGTAGTGGTTAATTACCGCATCAAAGAACCACTTAGCGTTGAAGAATGTGTATAGCCGTTTACCTAAATCACTTAGAGCTAAGTCTACAGTGAAGTTAGCAAGTCGGTGGTACATTAATAATGCTAGTGATGCACCTCCAATAGTACCGATTGCAGGTAATAGTTTATAGAATGTTGGAATTGAGAACTCAGCCTCAACCAATGTAACGTGAGATGGGTGTACGAATAATGATGTTGCAAGCATATCACTTCCCATACCTACGAATGCATCTTTAGCAATGTATCCAAAGAAGATAGACATTAATGCTAAGATCACTAAAGGAACCACAATAATTAATGGTTGCTCGTGCGTGTGCTCGTAGTCACCTTTAGGTGCGTTAGGTGTAGTTAAGAATGTCATACTAATTAGACGGAATGAGTAGAATGCTGTAATCATAGCCGTTAATGTTCCTAACCAGTATACAATGTGCCCACTCATAGTGTATTGTGCGTATCCTGACTCAAGAATAAGATCCTTACTATAGAATCCTGTCATGAAAGGAATAGCCATTAGACTAAGTGAACCGATTAAGATAATCGTGTAAGTGAATGGAAGTAAGTTGATTAAACCTCCAAGTCGTCGCATGTCCTGTTGGTCCGCCATTGAGTGTAATACACCTCCAGCAGCTAAGAATAGAACAGCTTTGAAGACTACTAAAAATGAATTTAATTTCTAGTAAGATCTTATCATACATAACCCAGGAATACTAAATTATGTCTTAACGTAAGATCGTTGAGGATATATATGTCCTGCTGGTTATATTTAGTAATAAACCCTATCACCATAATACTGGTTGTTTATTATATTAATATGTTCTAGCATATAGTCAAGTAACGCCCTCGAATTTAGGCGTGGTTTACTAGGTGGAACAGTGCTACAGAGTATTGTGAGATTCCCACCGCCATAAATAGGTAACCCATTTGTGAACAAGTTGAGTACGCAATAACACGTTTAATGTCATTTTGTAATAGACCTGTTGTGGCAGCGAAGAATGCTGTAATAGCTCCTACCCAAGTAATTACAACAAGAGTAGTTGGAGCAAACTCAAGTAGTGGTGATGACCGAAGTAGTAAGTAAACACCGGCAGTTACCAGTGTAGCAGCGTGGATTAACGCAGAAACAGGAGTAGGTCCCTCCATAGCGTCAGGCAGCCAAGTGTGTAGTCCTAATTGAGCCGATTTACCCATTGCAGCGAATAGGAATAATAGACCAATGATTGTTAGAACTGTCTCGTTCATGTAAGGTGATAGACTGTAAACTGTAGCGTAATCTAAGTTACCGAATGCCCAGAATACACCGAAGAAGGCAACACTTAAGAATGTATCACCTACACGGTTAACTACCATAGCTTTAATAGCTGACTTGTTGGCTTGGATTCGTGTGAACCAGAAGTTAATTAGTAAGTATGAAGATACTCCAATTCCCTCCCATCCTACGAATAAGATTAAGTAGTTATCTCCAGCTACAAGGATTAGCATGAAGAATGTGAACATTGAAAGGTATGAGAAGAACCGTTGGTTGTGTGGATCTCCAGCCATGTAACTAATTGAGTAAATGTGAACCATTGATGAAACTACTGTAACAGGTAGTAACATTGACACTGTAAGACTATCGAACATGAATGCCCAGTCTACAGACATCATTCCTGAGTCAATCCAACTAGTTAAGTGAATTGATACAGGTGAACCACATAATGCAACTTCGTAGAAGGCAACAATTGATAAGATTGCTGCAGTGCTCATACAAACACATGTGATAAGGTGTGCACCAGTAACTCCTAATTTACGTCCAAGTAGACCAGAAGTAGCAGCACCTAGTAAAGGTAATGCAAGAATAGATAGGTACATAACTAACGTAGAGTAATAGATCCTCGAAGTCGATAGAATGCAACTAAAATACCAAGACCAATCGCTGATTCTGCACCAGCAATGGCAATGATGTAGATGCTGTAAGTTTGACCTACAATGTCATCGAAGCTGAATGAGCTAACAATAACTAATAGAGTCACCGCTAGTAGCATCATCTCAATACTGATTAGCATTAAAATAATGTTTTTACGGTTTAGAACGAATCCTAAAATACCTACAAGGAATAACACTAATGATAATGTCATGCATCTTGTAATAGTTCCTATTGGTTTCCTTTATAATGAATCGTCTCTTTCGCCTTTATATTACTCCGCAGTTCCCCCCTACGGGGGGAAAGAGGGGAGAACTAAAATAAGGGTCAAGAATGACGAGTAAGTTTCCTTTCTCCCTGTTCTTTTAAACAAAAGATAAGGACTGTAAGCCACACCTTCATTTCAATTAGTAAGGGGTCCAGATTAAGAAAACTAGTTGCAAAGTTTTTTAAACTTTTAATGCCTTAAATATCTACCTCCGGCTACTTTTGAACAGGAGGACGAAGATATTAATTCAACCAGACTGTTAAATTAAGTTAACATTAGACTTGCTCTTTATTATAAATAGACGTGAACAACGGGATTCGAACCCGCAGCTGCCTCAATGACACTGAGGAATTTTACCATTAAACTATATTCACTTTAAATATTCTGTCCTGTTCTAGTTCCCTTGTTCCCCTTCCCCAATCTACTTCCTCACCTTCTTCCCCAATCGTAGATTGGGGACAGGTGAGGACATGGGGACTGGAGGGGGGGAAAGATAAAAGGGGAAAGAACTAGAGGAAGACAAAGGAAGCTAATAGTAAGAATCGAACTTACATTATATCCACATGAGGGATATGTTCTAACCGTTGAACTATATTAGCCTTATCTTTTGAACAAGGCATGAAAGTAAACAAAAGAACAGAATAAAAGGGATTATTATAAGCCTAATTCTGTTTAAGGGCTGATAAATTACTACGTTATCTTGTTTTCTTGTTATTTTGAACAAAAGTAAGGGAAGACGTGTATAAGTATTACGTGCGCTATTAAAAACTACTGGACTTTTTAATAGATTCTTTCTATAACTATCTACAGCTCTGACTGTTCTTTGTTAGATATACCTACCCAGCGTAGCTGGGTTGATCGTCTAGGACTTTCCTGAGGCTATTTGTCACTCTAGTTCCCCTGTCTAAGGAGAAGGGGAAAGAACTAGCCACCAGCCCAATAATCCCCTAGGTTTATGCTAATATAAGGGTCAACTCCCAGAATCGAACTGGAATCATTAGATCCACAAACTAATGTTCTACCGTTGAACTAAGCCAACCTTTCGTTAATTAGGTCCCTCATGCAAAAGGAACTCTTTTATTTGAGTGTCATGTACTTCAAAATATAAGAGTAATACCAGTTATTCATTGTTAGGTATACACTCAAATATTAATATATATTATTTGTCTCTTATATAAAGTGACCTAAGTCAACATTAATATAAGAACGGCATGTATAGGGCGGTGACCCTAGACCACTGCTGCAACTTAGAGCTACGTCTGCCTTTCACCTAACCTAGTAATATAGGCGCTGTAAGGTGTGACGAGGCTAATTAACTTACTTAATCATGCTACAAGCTGCAAAATACATTGGATCAGGACTAGCTACTATTGGACTAGCTGGAGCTGGAGTGGGTATCGGAGTTGTATTCTCTGGACTAATCACTGCTACAGCACGTAACCCTGCTCTACGACCTCAATTATTCTCTTACGCAATTCTAGGATTCGCTCTATCAGAGGCTACAGGTCTATTCGCTCTTATGATGTCATTCTTACTACTATACTCATAGTATTTATTATCTGACAACATTTATTTTACCCCCCTTTTTTATTACCCAAGACTCATGCAAGTATGCCGTAATTGGTAGCCGGGCAGTTCTTAGGAAACTGTGGCCTCCAGCCATGTGGGTTCAAGTCCCACTACTTGTATAAATGGATTCCCTCCTTTCTTGCATATAAGAGATATACGTTATATAAAATAGTATAAGAGACCGTAGTCACTATTCTACTCGCCAGCGTTAACTTTGGTTATTGTTGGAAAACAAGTAGAAAGTCAATCTAGTAACAATTAATTCTCAAATTATGACAATCTTTACATCACCATTAGAGCAATTCGAAGTTACTTCTTTCGTTGCTCTTAACGCTCCATTACTTGGAGGGTTAAACTTATCATTAACTAACCTAGGATTCTACTCATTAGTAGTTCTAGTATTATCAATCGGTGTGCACGTACTTGCATCAAACGACCGACGACTTGTACCTAGCCGATGGTCTATCGGATTAGAGTCATCATACGCTTCACTACACGGTATGGTTAAGGAGCAAATTGGATCAGCAAACGAAATGTTCTTACCATTCATCTACGCGCTATTCTTCTTCATCATCCTTGCTAACTTAAACGGAAACGTTCCGTACGGGTATACTCTTACAACTTCAATCATCGTTTCAATCGGTCTTAGCTTTACTATCTTCTTCGGAGTTACAATTCTTGGACTTTACCGACACGGTGTACACTTCTTCTCATACTTCGTACCAGCTGGAACACCATTAGGAATGGTTCCATTATTAGTACTTATTGAGTTAATCTCATACCTAGCCCGAGCCTTCAGTCTAGGAGTACGACTGTTATAAACTCAGAGCAGTCAATAAATTTCGCTATATGCTGGAACAACTTAAAATTAATAGGACCTTATAAAAGGTGATACGTTTATTAACCAGGTTTAATCAGCAAGTTTAAAACTTCAGAGACTATGCACGAAAGACTACTTTGTTCTAGTTATGGAAAGAATTAGAACAGGGGCATGTTATTATATAGTCCACCCGATTATATCCATTCGGGCGTCGCAAACATGGTTGCCGGACACACTCTACTTAAAATCTTAAGTGGAATGCTATGGCCTATCTTAACATCAGGAGTTGTAATGTTCTTCGTAGCATTACTTCCAATGGCTATCTTCTTAGCTCTTGTAGGACTAGAGATCGCGGTAAGTTTCATCCAAGCTTACGTATTCGTAGTTCTAACTTGTGTTTACCTACGGGATGCAATTGACTTACACTAATTGTACCGTTCTAGAAGAGCATTAGTTTCTTCTTTATCACTTGAGTATAAGTATTCAGGTGTATAATCCCCTTTCTGGCCCCTTATCATGCATAAATGAGTTACTTTATTCCCCCTGTCTAAGAGAGACAAAGTAAAGAGCTGGGTGCATACGATTAAGGATGTGTAATATAATTATATTATTGACTTTAGTAGTCATTTATCAAAGTATAAGAGAAGAACATTTAGTAAAGGCAATAAATAAGGCTATAAATTACGCCCCCACCAAAGGTGGGGGGGACAGAAAAGGGAAAGCGAGTGTATCCTTCTATTACAAAGAGAGCTAAAGGAAGTTTATTATAAGAGACGTATTGTTATACAATTAGGTATTATTTATACGAATATAGGTCATGTTCTTTCGTTAGTATATCGATGTGGTGAATGGACAAGGAGTAAAAATGCGCATAATAATAGTCTTCAGGGCTATACGGTCTTTTCCCCCCCCTAGGGGGTAAGCAAATGATATTATGAAATAAAGACAATCAGAGCGTAACATAAGAGTATGTAATAAAGTCCTTAGAGCTATACGGTGCAGCGAAGAACTGTTAATTCTTAGAGAGTTGGTTCGACTCCAATTAGGGACTAAGAAATTAATAGAGACAACTTGCTTACACTCCGACCTTGGAGGAGTGAATATATGCGAAGAACTGTTAATTCTTAGATAGCTGGTTCGACTCCAGTTGAGGACTTCCTCTCCCCTCCCTCGCCACCAAAGCTGGGCAGGGAGTAAGCTTACGGGCACGGAGGGAATGCGCTTCTCGGAGTTTATTATCCGAGTTTGTTTCTGGTTTATCCTACTATTATGCGCCCTGTTCCCCCTTGCAGGGGGAAGAGTGGGTAATATAGTCTATGACTCTTTATGTTTTAGCATTCTCCTTATTTATCGATCCTCACCTTTTGTTCAAAAGAGGAAGTAGGTAAAAAGGAAGTGATAAATAGAGTATTTTTCATTTATATGAACAACGTATTACTAGACTTACTAGCTTTAGGTGCCATTTTATCAGGTATTATGGTTATCACTGCTAAAAACCCTGTAATTTCAGTATTATTCTTAATTGCTGTATTCCTTAACGTTGCAGGTTACTTAGTTCTATTAGGTGTAGCCTACTTAGGACTAGTATACTTAATCGTTTATGTTGGTGCTATCGCCATCTTATTCTTATTCGTTATCATGATGCTTAACCTACGACTGGTTGAGTTAGTTGATACTGGACAAGAGTACACTAAGAGCTTACCTATGGGAGCATTCTTAGGATCACTATTCTTCTTCGAGTTACTATCAATCTTACCAGTGAGCTACCACGACGGTGGATCACTACACGTATCATTAAGTATCTTTAACTGGCTAAATACTACTTTATTAGGTATTTCTAACACTGACGCATCTCTTGATTCTGCGGGAGAAGGAGTGCACGCAGCGTTCAACCCAGTTATTGCAGATAACACTCTAACAACCTTTACTCAAATTGAGAGTATTGGTCAAGGTCTATACACATACGCATCACTATGGTTAGTGGTAGCAAGTGTAATTTTCTTACTAGCAATGGTAGGACCTATTGTGCTATGTATGAGCCCTGCTCCTGCAAACAAATCATAATCCCCCCCTTTTTGTTTACTCTAATCTTTTAATAAAAAGCTTGCATAAAGGAGTATAAGTAGAATAACGCTTAGCTTAAAGGTAAAGCAATAAATTCCTAATTTATGTATATAAGTTCGACTCTTTTAGTGTTAAAAAGATTAAGTACTAAATAGGGCTAAGGCGGTAGTATGGTACTACACACGGATTGCAAATCTGTTGATTTAGGGTTCGATTCCCTCTTAACCCTTCTATCATTTACTCCCGCCCAGTCCCCATGTCCTCACCTGTCCCCAATCTACGATTGGGGAAGAAGGTGAGGAAGTAGATTGGGGAAGGGCATAAAAGGCTAAGGTAATATTGATAATAAATAGGTTATAAGGGTATAGTTCAATGGTAGAATAGCGAACTTCAAATTCGTCAATGCATGTTCGAATCGTGCTACCCTTGTTTAGTTCCCCCTCTGGGGGGAAGGAGAAGGGGGAAAGAGTGACTAGGGTAGACAAAAATGTAAAGTTAATAATTAGGAATGTGGTGTCAATGGTAGCATGCAGATCTCCAAAGTCTCGCGGAGCTTGTTCGAGTCAAGCCATTCCTGTTTTCCCTCCAATAGTCTTTCTCTTATACTTTCCCCTGTTCAAAAGTAAGTAAATAAATACAAGTAATGGGACTTGAACCCATACAACATAACGTCATGGTTGCTTAAGAACCACCTGTCTACCAGTTCCAGCATACTTGCTAATTATCATTAACCTTCCGGACATTTGACCTCCTTCTGCCCCTGTCCCCAATCTGCCTTTGTGAGGGCCAGTAGGAGGGAGTAGCTTATGTTATCCAAGAGGAAAGGTGAAGACAATATAAAATTACTCTTATATCTAGTTCCAGAAGCCTAGATTAAAGACTAAAGGATTAATTGATATAAGAGACAAACTACTTAAGTATAATTTTATAAGAATAGCATGGGAGGTCAGATAAAAGTAAAATAAAGTAACAAATACAGGATAAATGACAGAGTGGTCGAATGTGTCATACTTGAAATATGATGTGCCTTTCCGGTACCATAGGTTCGAATCCTATTTTATCCGTTTCTCTTTAAACTCCTTTAGTTCAAAAGAACAAGGGGCAAAAGAGTAAACATCTAAGTATCAATGGTTATGTTATTCTTTTGTTTTCTCTTGAACAAGAGGTAATAATAAACAACCCGTTGATGTCTGACTTTGTAACTATTTAATTATGCAACTATCACGAGCACAATTCCAAGGACACCCGTTCCATCTGGTTACTCCTTCACCATGGCCGCTTTTAACTTCATTCTCATTACTAATCTTAACTATCGCCGCAGCAATGTACTTTAACGGTTTTGCTAACGGTGGAATTCTTGTAGCTATCGGGTTTATTACAACTCTAAGCTCAATGATTCTATGGTTCCGAGACGTAGTGGCCGAAGGAACATTACTAGGAAACCACACATTCGCTGTACAAAAAGGTCTTAACCTTGGTGTAGCACTGTTCATTATCAGTGAAATCTTCTTCTTCATCTCTATTTTCTGGGCCTACTTCCACTCAGCATTAGCACCTACTGTAGAGCTAGGTAACGCTTGGCCTCCAGCCGGAATCGACCCATTAAACCCTTTCGAGATCCCATTATTAAACACAATTCTACTTCTATCATCAGGAGCTAGTGTTACATACGCTCACCACTCATTAATTGAGGGTAACCGGCGAGGTACACTATTAGGAATTATTATCACTGTAGTATTAGCTGTGATTTTCACAGCTCTACAAGGATTAGAGTACTACGAGGCACCATTCACTATTGCTGATGGAGCATACGGTTCAACATTCTTCTTCGCTACAGGATTCCACGGTATCCACGTTATCATTGGTACAGCATTCATTGCAGTAGCATTCTTCCGAATTCTATCATACCACTTAACAGACCACCACCACTTAGGTTTCGAGGCTTCAATCTTATACTGGCACTTTGTAGACGTAGTTTGGTTATTCCTATACATCTCAATTTACTGGTGGGGTTCATAATTCTTAATCCTATCACCCATTTATAGCCTTCTTTAAGAGACTATGTGGGTAATATAATCCCCTTTATCAATTATAGCCCCCTGTTCTTTCCCTTTTGTTTCCCCCTTTCCCCCCTCCTTGCGGGGAACCAGAACAGGAATGAACAAAGAACCAAGTAGCTGGGAGTATCATAAAAGAGAATAACTTGTTAAGTTTGCCCATGTCCCCTTCACCCAGCATAATATTGGGGGAAAACTGGGAGTGAGAGGTTTATTATATTTATTAATTTTGTATCCTTCTTATAGTTACACAGTCGGCAAAAGTGGCAAAATATTGGAAGAGTATAATGTTATTTATGTCATTTATTGTTCGTTTCTTATATAAACATATATTTATAAGAGTAACGTCAGTATTATTATTACTTGACCACCTTGTAAACACTAGTTTGCACGTTTCTATTGTGATTGCTTTGCCTTGCCTTCTACCTTTACTTAGGTTGCGATAAGAATCAAGGATGGCTAGTTAATATGATATTACTAGTTATTCCCTTCCCCCCGGCCTTCGGGGCTAAGGAGTACTTGGGACAAGCATTATATTGCTTAATTATAATTAATTAAGGATAGGAGGTAAATTTATTTAATATTATTATGCTTACAGCACTTATTCTTATTCCATTACTAGGAGCTTTAATTTTAGCACCTATGTCGGAAACTACACCACAACAGATTTCACAAGTTAAGCGAGTAGCTTTACTAACAACTGTTGTAACTTTCATCTTATCAATGGTTATGTGGGGTGAATTTGACTCAAGCTCAAGCCAGTACCAGTTTACTGTAGAGTACAGCCAACTTAGCTATCTGCACATGCACATGGGAGTTGACGGTCTTTCACTTTACTTTGTATTACTTACAACATTTACAATGCCAATCTGTGTATTAGCAAGTTGGGAGAATGTTAAACACAACATTAAATCATACATGATTGCTTTCTTAGTACTAGAGAGTCTTCTAATTGCAGTATTCGTAGTACTAGATCTATTACTATTCTACGTATTCTTCGAGTCAGTATTAATTCCACTATTCATTATTGTTGGAGTTTGGGGAGCAAGTGCAGATCGTATCCGTGCTTCATTCCTACTGTTCCTATACACATTATTCGGTTCATTATTCATGTTATTAGCCTTCCTAGTTATCTTCTACCACGTTGGAAGTACTGACTTCGAAGTGTTATCATTAGCCGACATTAGTTTCGAGAGCCAACGATGGTTATGGTTAGCTATCTTCCTAAGTTTAGCTATTAAAACTCCATTACTACCAGTACACATTTGGCTAAGTCGAGCTCACGTAGAGGCACCCGTTGCTGCTTCTATGGTACTAGCTGGTCTAATTCTTAAACTGGCTACATATGGATTCTTACGAGTTCTAATTCCATTCTTACCTGAGGCTACATCATACTTCTCACCATTAGTACAAACTATTGCTGTTGTTACATTAGTGTACAGTTCATTAACTACACTACGACAAACTGATTTCAAAGTACTTGTTGCTTACTCATCAATTGCCCACATGTCAGTAGTTGTTATTGGTCTATTCTCTAACACATTACAAGGTATCGAGGGAGCTATCCTATTAGGAATTGCCCACGGTATTGTATCACCAGCCATGTTCATGTGTGTAGGTGGAATCCTGTACGATCGATATCATACACGAGTTATCCGGTACTACCGAGGTCTTACTCAGTACATGCCAATCTTCTCATTATTATTCTTCCTATTCATTTTAGGAAACATGTCAACACCACTAACTGTTAACTGGGCAGGAGAGTTAATGGCCCTAATGGGTTCAATCCAACGAAGTCCATTAATCGGACTAGCCATGAGTTCTGGTATCGTATTCTCTGCGGCATACTCAATTTGGTTATACGCACGATTATGTAACGGATCTTGGTCTCCTTTCCTTGGTTACGCTATTGATGTAACTCGACGTGAGTTCATGGTATTATTACCATTACTAATCACTATGTTCCTATTCGGACTATTCCCTAACATTATTCTTACTGATCTACACTATTCAGTATCAACATTACTATATGAGTAATTTATAATCCCCCTTTTGTGCTAAATCTTGTTCGTCTCTTATATTAATATCTCATAGAGTATTCTATGTCAATTAATAATGAAGTATTCTATGTTCATCTCTTATATGATATTTAATGTTTATCTCTTATACTAAATCGGAGAATTGGGAATCGAACCCAAACGTTCTTCAACCCAAATGAAGCGCCCGGCCATTAGGCTTTCCTCCGGATACTTATATATATAAATATTTTACTACTCAGTGAGTAATGGGGGGAACAATGTGGTATCATCAAGTCTAGCGACTCATTAGTATCACTCAGCTGACGCCTTGCAGCGCTTACACATGTGACCTATCAAGGACGTGGTCTACATCCTGTCGCTTGCTAGCTTCTAAAGAACAGCTTCGATCTTATATGCTTTCAGATCTTATCCTTAACACATGTAGCTACTCTGCGATACCATTAACGTTTATTAAACGCAACAAATAGCAGATACACCAGAGATGTGCACCTGATGGTCCTTTCGTACTAACCAGATGTTCTTCGTCTTCTATATGTCCCACCAGAAGATAGGGACCATACTGACTCACGTCGTATTGACTACCACTCATAATGTAAATAGATGAATGGCTGGACTATATTACCAATTTGGTTAAACTAACCATTAATTGTTCTACATGTAGTCTCTGAGGTTATTTCTGCTAGTTACCTTATGCGATAGACTTTGTCTCCTATGTTTAGGCGGTCTATTTAAAGGATTCTAGCATATAGTAGAATTTATTTGGGCTCAAATTTTTACCCAACTCACGTACCACTTTAATCGACGAACAGTCGAACCCTTCCCAGCTTGTACACCAGGAGGATGTGATGAGTCGACATCGCAATTTTGCTATAATATTGCCCCCATGTCCTCACCTGTCCCCAATCTACGATTGGGGAAGAAGGTGAGGAAGTAGCTGGGGGAATAGCGATCCTAATCTTTCAACTAGGTTAGATCATATCTTAGTCCTTATTTGGACCTTAGCGTATGATCGTTGAGATTACAAATCTGCTGATTAGCCAATCTTCTAACTTTAATTCATATTTGAATATAGAAGCTCTAAGGCTGTCCCAGCATATAGCTAACAATAACTTAACATTTCTATTAAGCAACCCCGATGTGTTTAAGGTGCCAAACAGCGCTTACGATATGAACTCTTTCGCGCTATTAGCCTGTTATCCCTAGCGTAACTTATCCGTTGAACGATAGCTATACCATAATATACTATCGGTTCACTATGCCCTACTTACGTACCTGATCGACCTGTCAGTCTTACAGTTTAGCACACTTTTGCCATTATGCTGTTTTTGATCTTACATGATCACTTAGTCCCCGTCTAAGCTATGTGTACCTATTGGACCCCTCCGATGCTTTCTTGGAGGGTACCGTCCCAGTAAAACTACCCATCAGACACTTTCCCTGTAAATGTACAGGTTAGTGCATCTAAGATTTGTTGAGGTCTCTCACTTACGCTTGAGCGAACCCAAACTACCTCATGCCTGTGACAAACGTTAGATTAACACAATATCTGACTATAGTAAAGTTGCATAGGGTCTTCCCGTCTAACTGGTGGTAAACCGCATCTGCACGGCTAGTTCAATTTCACCGGACTCAAATTTAAGACAGTGGGGGCATCGCTGTTCCTTTCATGCAGGACCGTAATTAGCGGCCAAGGAATTTCGCTACCTTAGGATCCTTATAGTTAAGACCGTCGTTTATCTCGTCTTCAAGTTTCGAAGTCATACCTCCTATTACTAGAAAAATACAACCTCAATCACTATATCACGAGACACCGGACAGGAATCACAACCTATACGACCACTGTTAGTGTTAGCAGGCTGCTGTGTTTTAGGTAAACAGTCGCACCCCCCGATTCTGTGCCACCCAGCTATATAAAAATATAGAGGGCATCTCTTCTTGTCGAACGTACGAGATCATTTTGCCGAGTTCCTTAAATTTGATTATTCCGTCACCTTAGTATACTCTACCCGAGAACCTGTGTCGGTTTAAGGTACGGTAGCTAGATTGCATTTTTTCCTGGACCTATTACTAGGCCGTTTTGCAATATAATCATCGAGATGTCGCATTGGCTAATCCCTTAGATACCGCCAAACCATCTAAGAATAGATGGAATGATAACCTGA
This sequence comes from Sporobolomyces salmoneus, assembly GCF_050403485.1. Lineage (NCBI taxonomy): Eukaryota > Fungi > Basidiomycota > Microbotryomycetes > Sporidiobolales > Sporidiobolaceae > Sporobolomyces > Sporobolomyces salmoneus. The sequence continues at coordinate 14,152 of NW_027481058.1, forward strand.
GGAAGTCTAACTTGCCCTCAGAAACCTTTCTCTTTCGGTGTGAATGATTTAACATTCATTTATGCTACTCATGCCAGCATCCTCACTCCAGTTACCTCCAAACAATAAAATACTGCTCTTCATAAGTACTGGACGCTCTGCTACTTATTAAATCCAACTCCGGCTCCTACTAGAGGTTGCAAAAGTTGGACTTATACAATGGTATTAGTGTATTGATTAAGACCCGGTATATCTTCGGCGCATGCGACCTAGACCACTGAGCTGTTACGCTTTCTTTAAATGATGGACGCTTCCAATCCCACATCATGGCTGTATCAGGTCACACACTTCCTTAATTTCACTTGTCAATATCTTAGGGACTTTAACACATTGTTTGGGCTGTTTCCCTCTCGTCATAAGACCTTATCACCCTACGACTCACTGCCAATGAATACTTATAATCATTCCGAGGTTAACTGACCTAGATAGGGCTTTCACACCCCCCTAGTCGGCCGTTTACGTTCTACCTAAATAGAAGTAGCGGGCATGTCAATCAGTGCTGTACCTACTATAAGCTCTATATTGACGCTGCACTGCAATGCATTTCGCAGAGAACCAGCTATCACGACGTTAGATTAGCATTTCACTCCTAACCACAGATCATCAGAGCACTATGCAACGTACATCTGTTCGGACCTATAATCCTGTCCATGGCTAGATCACGCCGTTTCGGGTCTAATAATGCAGACTTACCCCATTCTAGTTACCTAAAATAGTCGCTTTCGCTTGGACTTATAAATCTTGCCTACACTATTAAGTTGCTGACCCATTATGCAAAAGGTACGACATCATAACTTAATACTCTGTCTGCTTATAGGATTGCTAGTTCAGGCTCTATTTCACCAGTCATCGACTTGCTTTACACCTTTCCTTCACAGTACTCTTCACTATCGCTAAACATATCATACTTAGCCTTGGAGGATGGTGCCCCCATATTCGAGCAGGTTTAATGCCGCTCTACTCACTTATATGCTCTCCCAGCGGAACTGGGGGCTAAATATAAGCTAGATGTAATAAGTAGTGATATCCACAGGACTATTACCTTCTATGGTAGTACCCATTCCAGAGTATTAGATTCACTCACTTTATTACTAGGCTATCCTGCGTTCGCTCGCCGCTACTGACAGGGTCTCGGTTGATTTCCTTTCCTAGACTTACTACGATGTTTCGGTTCAGTCCGTAGTATTAATCACCTCTAATTGATAAATTTACCAACTAGGGTTTATGGTTTCCCTTAAGATCGCACTAGTCATAAAATACTAGCGCCTTTAGTGTTTCCACTTCTTTTCTGATATGTTTGCTAGGCATCCCTAACAATCCCTTTAGTCACTTGATGATATATTCCACATTGTTATCGATTCTTATTATTCACATTTATACTTAAACAGGTATATCTCTTATATATGTAAATATAAACTACCAAATCCTACCCTGGCTCCGTTCTTCAAAATCCCACCCCGGCTCCGTTCTATCCTGGGCCTCCAAAACAAGAGAATACGCATTTAATAATACAAGTAAGTCTCTTTTCGCCCAGCGTAGCTGGGCGCATAATGTAAGAAGGGGGGTTTTAATTGTTATATTTTTCAGCACCACGTTCCCGTAGCACTCCTATATTTCGACTTCATCCAAATCGAAGTAGATAGGTCACAAAGTCTTGTCTACTCTGACTGCCTAAGTATATTAATTGAGGATTCAACTAATATTTGCATAAACATCTAAGTAAATTCAACCAGGTTTCGCCATCTAATTTCTTTCCAGATGTGACGAGTAATTAGTACATCCCGAGTGGTATTTTCACCGTGCCGCACTACTGCACGATTACTCGCAATTCCTATTTCATGTAGCCGATTGCAGGCTACAATCCGTGTGGATTCATTTGGTGATTAGCTCAGCCTCGCGGCGTTGCATCATATTGTTGAATCCTTCGCAGCACAACGGCAGCCCTACACATAAGGGTCATGGGGACCTCTCTTAGCCCTACTCTATAGTTATATCAACTATAAACTACTAAGTATATAATTAGTAGTAAGGATTGCGCATGTTAGCGGATTTAACCAAGCACTTGACAGCACATGCTGAAGAGGGTCATGTAGCACCTGTCACTAGCTTAAGCTAGGATTCAAGTGTAGGTAAGGTTATGCGCGGGTCATCGCATTAAGCGTCATGCTTCACTGCGGGTTCTCGGGACCGTCTAATCATTTGGTGTTCTGTCGTGTGACTGTACTTCCCAGGCGGAGTGCTTATTGCGTTTGCTAAGAGTCCTCCTTAATGAAGAGCTCTAGCACTCATCGTTTAGGGCGTAGACTACCAGAGTATCTAATTCTGTTTGCTCCCTACGCTTTCGTACCTTAGTGTCAATCTCTACCTAGTGACCTGCTTCCGCTATTGGTAGTCCTTCGAGTATCAAAGTATATCAGCACTACTCTCGAAATACTGGTCACTCCTATTGGATTCTAGCTTTTCTCTTTTAGCCCCGCCCTTCGGGCGGGGAGAGAAAATGCAACCTACGTACCCTTTACGCCTATTCACAACGAACAATGCTTGCCGCACCGGTGTAACCGCAACTGCTGGCACCGGGGTTGGTCGCGACTATTGGTAAAACTGGTCATTATCCTGCTTTACTATATCTATTGAGCCGAAACTCAGGCCTGATAAATCAGACATTAGATTCTGGTTTGCATGTTCAATCTTTCGATCATTGACAATGATCCTCCACTGCTGCCTCTAAAATTAGAGTGTGGGACTTTTCATTCTCCACTGCGGGTGTTGAGACTTTCATCCTTCACCTCCACGTCATAGCCTTGGTAAGCCATTACCTCACCAACTAGCTGCTGTGAATTAAGAGCATCAATAGGCAAATATGATTTATCCTAGAGGTAGCTTCCTAATTATACTCGCCCGTACGCCACAATTATATAAATAATTGAAGACTTGCATGTGTCAAACAACCAGATAGCATTCGTTCGGGGCCATGATTAAGCCCTTAATTTAATTTGATTTTACTCGCTTATATCTTAGCTTGACTATGTCTTTACTCCTTGTTCTTTGTCCAAAGAAGAAAAACTAATAATCAATAAGATTTACATGTTCCTAATAATGAGGTAAATTCCAGTATAACGTTTATTTCTTATATTGATAAAGACAAAATCCTTTTATAATCTTGTATATCTCTTATATACTCAAAATACAAAAGGGGGGATTATATATATGCACAATTAGCTTATTAAGCCTCGATTGTAGCACGGTTAATTGAAGATCGGTGGTCTGTGAATTTCAGAGCTCCTTTACCGAACTCGTAAACGACTAGTCTTCACGCTTAAGTATTATAAATATGCGTGAGACGAGGACTATATCATACCTATATTAGTCTTATACAGGTTTACACTTGTAGTCTCTGAGATATATCTTCTGATTCTGACATTAATGAATGTTTCCTGACTTTAGGCACATTAAATACTCTAGTTTCAGAATATAGTGTAATATACTCCCCTGTTCAAAAAAAGGACTACTTTGACAGGGGGGCATCGGACTCATTTATCCGATAGTTAGAAGTACTAAGAAAATCATTGCAACCCAGAATCCGTAAACTGATACTTGGTATAGTGTTACAGCTAATGGGTATAGAACAGCAATCTCTAGATCGAAGATTAAGAATAGAATACCAACTAAGTAGTATTGGATAGCAAACGGAGCTCGGACTTGTCCGTAGATAGGGTTAACAATTTTGTTATCGTCTAGTCATTTAAACTAAACTTCCTAATATCACTATTAGGTTCAGACTATGTCATCATTGTATATATACAATGTTGGGCGCTCGTGTCGAGATTATTGTTTACGCAACTCACTCATTAGTCGTTGAACGTTCCATTACCAACATAGGTTAGATTAACTATGGCGTAGGTAATGGCTTCGCTGCAAATTGTCTTATCTTTTACTCCCCCAGCTACTTCCTCACCTTCTTCCCCAATCTACGATTGGGGACAGGTGAGGACAGGGGCAAATAAGAGTTCCTTGCAATTCACCCAATTATCACCCAGGGATTATCTGGGAGGGGCATAACTCTACCCACACTCGTAAGGAGTAACTTTCTCTGTGTCTGGCCGGTGTACTGCTAATAGTACGTTAAGTGCTAATAGAATAGCAACCAGAATAGGCACAAAGATGAATAATACAACCATTGTCATTAGTAACCATAGATAGTCATTGCCATTAACTGAGTGCTGTTTAAGATTAGTGAAGGTTGTAGTACGAATAGAACAATAACCGCCGTTAGAACAGCAATTAAGTAACTATGTGTACTTGTTAAGTTTAAGGCTCCAGAAGCATCTGAGGCTTCAGGGCTGTTACTTGAGTCGAAGTAAAGTACTCGAACTACTCGTAAGTAGTAAGCAGCACTAATTACACTAGTGATAATTCCAACTAGTGAGATGAAGTAGTATCCGTTGTGGATAGCTGTGTATAATACTGCATATTTAGCAAAGAATCCCATTAATGGAGGAATTCCAGCCATAGAGAATAGACAGATGATCATGCTTAAGGCAAGAATAGGGTTCTGTCGGAATTGTCCAGCTAATTGTGAAATAAACTGAACGTCAGTGTTAGCAGAGGCGCTTGATTTGTTGTAAATTAAGTAACCAAAGGCTAATAAGATTAAGAATCCGTTTAGACTTGTTACACTGTATTGGATTAAGTAGAATAGGAATCCATCGATTGACTCTTGTCCACTAACAGCAAGTGCTAGTAACATGAACCCAACGTGTGAGATTGTACTGTAAGCTAATAGCCGTTTGATTCGGAATTGAGCTAATCCTACAACAGTACCGATGATTAATGATAGTAATGAACAAACTAATAGTAGAGCTTGCCATACGTTCACTGTAACATCACCGAATGTAAGTCCTAAACCTTCAGATACACATGGTGCAACACATGAGTTTAGTGTTAATAGTAATACGAAGATTGAGATCTTAGGCATTACAGCAAGCCATGTTGTCACAATTGTAGGTACTCCGTCATATACGTCAGGAGCCCAGTTGTGGAATGGAGCTGAAGCGATCTTGAATAAGAATCCAACAGTCATAATCACAAGACCTAGAACTACACCTTGTGTAACACTATCAACTGATGATGATACAGATAATAGGCTACTGATAGCATCAAGGTTAGTTAAACCTGTGTATCCATAGATTAGGCTAGATCCTAGAAGAATTAAGGCTGAAGATAGTGCTCCAAGTAAGAAGTATTTAAGTCCAGCAGCTGTAGCAGACTCGTTGTTTCGGTAAAGAGCAGCAAGAATGTACACAGCGAAACTTTGTAACTCAATAGCTAAGTACAGTGATACAAGATCAGTACTAGATACTAAGAAAGAAGCACCAATTGTAGTGAATACAATGATCATAGGGTACTCAGCAATTGTAGGTCGTACTGACTCACCCTGGATAGAGTTAGCCGTAGTTACTGATGATGCCCATGGTAGAAGAATTAGTCCCCCAACAACGAAGATAAAGCACTCGATTGCCATTGAGACTGTGCTAACGTGGAATAGTCCACTGTAAAGACTTACTCCTGAACCTAAAGTTGCAACGTAGTAAGCGTTAAACGATAAGGCTGCAGCGAAGAAGAATGTTACAGAAGTCGCACGTGTTAGCTGTACGGGCGAAATAGCGGCTCCTTGTGAGGTAGGCCGAGAAGAAGAAAGCGGTACCGCAATTAACAGAGATAATAGTGTAATAACTAGCATTGCTTTTTGATGCACTCGTTTCTAAAACTAATAGACTCCCCAGCTTACTAGGGGCTAGAAACAAGAATAACCAAATCTACAGAACTTAAAACAAATGTGACATTCGCTTACTCTTACTCTTCCACTTTATCTCGCATAAGAGAGGAACAAAGCATTCCTAAAGAAAGGAAAATATCATACGCAAGATCGGGATCGAACCGATGAGAACTCATTGGAAGTGAGCTATGTTACCACTACATCACATGCGCAATCCAAAATTATGTAAGACCTGACTTAAATACACCCTACAGGACTCGAACCTATAATCTGCTCATCCGAAGTGAGACGCGTTACCAATTACGCTAAAGATGCTATAACAATAATCAGATTATGTGTTTATTTGCAAACTCAACCTTTGATCACTATCCTTTGGGGTTAAGCAAACCATAGAATTTTCCGCAACTTATTAGCTAGCTTCCCTAACTTTTAGATATCTACTTATGCCCACCATAGCTAAGGGAGTACTACATTATCTAAGAAATGAAGACTCCAAGTACAAATATAGTTCCTTTTACCAGTGGTGTATACAGAGCTACTCTTTCTTTTATTAAGTTTCTATTAGTATATGAATAAATAATGATATAAGAAATTGACAATATCTAAAGTTAAAAGTTAAATGTTCTTCTCTTATATTTATTAAAATGTTCTTCTCTTATATTTATTAAAATGTTCTTCTCTTATATTTATTAAATTATTCATAAGAGGAATTACCCCCAGAGGGTAATAAACACTATGTATACTAGAGTTGTTTATTGCATGAAACATAATTTAGGTTAGAGTTATAATCTTTAGTCTTCCCTTTATCATACCTTTTCTTCCTGTTCTTTTGAACAATAAGGGTAGGAGTAAGAGGTAACAAAAATAAGGAAAATTTGCGTTAATTAAACTATTGAGCGTATAAACAATAAAAATATGGCTATCTTTACAAGCTTATTATCATTTGTATTACCAGTGCACTGTGACGCACCTTACCCATGGCAAATTGGATTCCAAGACGGAGCTACTCCAACATTTGAGGGTATTGTTGAGTTACACGACACTATTTTCTTCTACCTAGTAGTTATCAGTTTCTTAGTATTCTGGATGCTATCTGTTATTATGGTTAAGTTCAGTAGCAGCAAAGTAGGTATTGTACACAAGTACCATAACCACGGTACACTAATCGAGTTAGTGTGGACTATTACTCCTGCTCTAATCCTTATCGCTATTGCCTTCCCTAGTTTCAAACTACTTTACCTAATGGATGAGGTTATCTCACCAACAATGACAGTTAAAGTAGCCGGACACCAATGGTACTGGTCATACGAGTACAGTGATTTCGTTAGCGCAGACGGAGAGTCAATTGAGTTCGATTCATACATGGTTCCTGAGTCAGACCTTGAGTTAGGACAATTACGACTTCTTGAAGTTGACAACCGTGTAGTAGTACCAGTTGACACACACATTCGATTTATCGTTACAGGACAAGACGTTATCCACGATTGGGCCGTACCAGCATTAGGAATTAAAATGGATGCTGTTCCCGGACGACTGAACCAAACTTCAGTAATCATCCAACGTGAGGGAACTTACTATGGACAATGTAGTGAGATCTGTGGAGTATACCACGCCTTTATGCCAATCGTTGTAGAGGCAGTTTCTTTAGAGAAATACTTAAGCTGGTTAGACAGCCAAGTTTAATAGTTAACTATCTACCACTTCTTTTCTCTCTTTCTTCCTCAAAGGACAAAAGAAAACAGGATTGGTAAAAGGTAAACAAAATCCCCTTTTTTAACCTTATTTTTGAGTAAGTAAGGTAACCTCTTTATGTATAGAATGCATTAGGTATACCGCCCTTTCTTTACTTTCAATACTTCCACCTTCTTTGGTGGGCAAGCTAGGTGCAAAAATAACCTAAATACGTGTTCTATAGTTTATTAAATATTTTATTATGCTATCTGCACTATACAGTTTATTAGAAATTGTTATTGTATTAGTTCCAATCTTATTATCAGTTGCTTTCATGACTATCATTGAGCGTAAAGTTCTTGCTAGTATGCAACGGCGAGTTGGACCTAACACAGTAGGATACTTAGGAGTACTGCAACCGTTTGCCGATGCTCTTAAGTTAGTGGTTAAAGAGACTGTAGTACCACAACACGCTACACGAAGTCTATTCTTCTTAGCCCCTGTTATCAGTCTAGTGTTTAGCCTATTAGGTTGGGCCGTAATCCCATTCGGAAGCGGTCTAGCTCTATCTGACTTTAGCCTTGGTATTCTATACTCATTAGCGATTTCATCAATCGGAGTTTACGGAGTACTATTCGCGGGTTGGTCTGCTAACTCTAAATATGCGTTCCTTGGATCTCTTCGAAGTACAGCTCAAATGATTAGTTACGAGTTAATTCTTAGCTCTGCTGTTCTAGCTGTAATTCTATTAACAGGAACATTCCATTACACAACTATTATTGAGAGCCAACAAAGTGTTTGGTTCTTAATCCCATTATTCCCATTATTCATTATTTTCTTCATCTCAGTTCTAGCTGAAACTAACCGGACACCATTTGACCTTCCAGAGGCCGAGTCAGAGCTGGTAGCTGGATTCTTCACTGAGCACTCAGGAATGATCTTCGTTTTCTTCTTCTTAGCCGAGTACTGTAGTATTGTTCTAATGTCAGCATTTACTGCAATTCTGTTTATGGGAGGATACATCATGCCTGAAATTATCCCTAACGATACATTTATTAATGTACAAAGTGTAGTATTAGCACTTAAAACATGTATCTTCTGTTTCATCTTCGTATGGTTCCGAGCTACACTTCCACGGTTACGATATGACCAGTTAATGCAAGCATGTTGGACAGGAATCCTGCCAGTTGTTATTGCACTAATTATCTTAGTACCGTCACTATTAGTAGCATTTGATATTGCACCTTACTAATAATTTATAATCCCCCCCTTTTTATTTGTTGACGCGTATGTCTCTTATATTGATATCATTAGTATAAGTAAATAATCTTGGCCACATTGAACAGTTATTGCTGTTTATTTTAATCACGCTTTATGCCTGACTAAACACCCACTATACTTTAGATTGAAGATAAGCTATACTCTCAGTCGGGGCAAAGTATCGGGTTTATTATTACTATTATTAATTTTATATTTCACACTACCACAAACACGTAGGCGTTTGACCTACTCTTATGTTATGATTCTACTTTCTTAGGTTCTCTAAGGGCATAACTTTAAGATTAGTCTGTTAGCGGAAGCAACTAATAGATTAAGAATTATTTACATCCATGCGATTACTTAAATCACATCCTATTTTAGGACTTGTAAACAGTTACATGGTTGATTCACCTCAACCTGCTAGCCTTACATACATGTGGAACTTTGGATCACTACTAGGTGCTTGTCTAGTAATCCAAATTATCACTGGTATCACATTAGCAATGCACTATACGCCTAACATCGATCTTGCATTCGTTAGTGTAGAGCACATTATGCGGGACGTTCACTACGGATGGTTAATCCGGTACCTTCACGCTAACGTTGCTTCATTCTTCTTCATCTTCGTTTACCTACACATTGGTCGAGGACTTTACTACGGATCATACCGATCACCTCGTGTTCTACTATGGTCTATCGGAGTTATCATTCTAGTTCTAATGATGGCTACTGCATTCCTTGGTTATGTTTTACCCTACGGTCAAATGTCACTATGGGGAGCTACTGTTATTACTAACCTATTATCAGCTATCCCTTGGATTGGAACAGACTTCGTACAATTCGTATGGGGAGGGTTCAGTGTAAACAACGCTACATTAAACCGATTCTTCTCACTACACTACTTACTACCATTCATCTTAGCTGCTTTAGCTGCAATGCACCTATTAGCACTACACGAGCACGGAAGTAGTAACCCATTAGGTATCTCTGGTAACACTGACCGACTGCCATTCCACCCATACTTCGTATTCAAAGATCTTGTAACAGTATTCTTATTCTTACTAATCCTTGGAGTAATGGTATTCTACGCACCTAACTACCTAGGTCACAGTGATAACTACATCCCAGCTAACCCAATGCAAACACCTGCATCGATTGTTCCTGAGTGGTACCTTCTTCCATTCTACGCTATTTTACGATCTATCCCTAACAAACTATTTTAATTTCCTTTTGGTTTGTATAATCGTCACTTTATGCTGAAACGGTCTAACAATATAAGACTTAAAATTAAGTAAAATATTATATTGGACTAATCAGCAGGCCACGCCTCAGAGACTACGCGTGACGGGTTAATTTAATTAACTAAGATATAGTCCACTGATTTATACCTCTGTTTTTCCTACCCGTTCTTTCCCTTGTGAGAATGAACAAAAGAGAGTATAAGTCCTTGATTAGGAGTATTAGCTATGTTCATGTCATTACTAATCTTACTTGCAATGCCTATTGTAGATACATCACGAGTGCGAGGATCACAATTCCGACCATTAATGCGATGGGCCTTCTGGCTATTCGTATCTAACTTCTTTGTACTAATGTACATTGGAAGCCAACACGTTGAAGAGCCATTTATCACTGTAGGTGCTATTTCAACAGCATTCTACTTCGGATGGTTCCTAATTATTGTGCCAGTAATTGGTATCGTAGAGAACACTCTACTAGATATCGCTACTGAGCCAAAAACAGCAACAGCATCAGCATCATAATTCCCCCCTTTTTATGATAAATATTTCCCCCCTTTTTATGATAATTATTGTATGTCTCTTATATTAAATAATATACATATAAGTAATGAACATGTAAACTAAATATTGAAAAGGGGATTATGTTCCCAGCGCTTACATGCATGGGAGGATACAAAACTAATAATTATAGTTTAGTGATGTACATTCGTGTTACAAATAACTCAGCGAATGCTGGTAGGATGTAAGTACCGAATACGTAAACCATAGTGATTAGCACTAAGAATGCAAATGATAATTGGTTAACGAAGTAGAATGGTAATAGTTGTGGCATAATTAATATTATTATTATAGGCTTTACTCTGTTCCCTATTCTATGCTGTTTTGTAGCTAAATTAGGGAAGGTATAGAATACGCACCCATGTTACTCCCCCCTTTTGAACAGGGGGCAAAAGTAGCAGGATGAAAGAGTTTATAAGCGTGCCTGGCGTCCATATTAGTAAGAGATGAACTATAGGCTTGGTGTTGTGTTTATAATTTATTTGTTTACCTGATTTCTTGTTCTTTCCCCCCCTTCTTTTGAACAGGGGAACTAGCAAAGAAAAAGGGGGATTTTATTCTATCATAGAACCTACTAACAGTTATGATTGTACTGGTAGAGTGTTGTATGAGTGGAATGGTACTGGGCTAGCCAGAGTCCACTCTAATGAGTGTGCGTATTGTGGTCCGCTTAAGAACTCTGGTGTGCTTGTGAAGAACTGTGGTACAGCCCATGGGTTGTTTGAAACGGCTTTACCGTGTACAAATTGGTCCCAAATGATGTAAAGGAAGATAGCTGTAGCTACCACTGAAATAATTGAACCGAAACTTGAGATAAGGTTCCATGCTGCAAATGCGTCAGGGTAGTCAGCAATTCGCCGAGGCATTCCCGCCAATCCAAGGAAGTGTTGAGGGAAGAATGTAAGGTTACATTTTAGTAGCAATCTTGTTTTTTTTTTGCTATTAAATCAGACTATATCATCTGCATATGCCTCCGGGTGATGGGGGCAAGAACACAGCGTATTGTGTAGTCGTTGGGGTAACATACCAACTGATTGTACTCAGCTTGTTAGATTTTTACTTTGCTTAAGTACTAACAAATAATGTAGTTCCAGTTTATAAATACGTTTTAGTGGTGCTAACCTTGTAGATTTTTAACACCAACGAACATTGTCCAGAAGTGGATGTGTGCTAATTGCTCGTTGTATGATTTACCAATGATCTTAGGTCCCCAGAAGTAGTATCCAGCGAACATTCCGAATACGGCTCCCATTGAAAGAACGTAGTGGAAGTGCGCAACTACGTAGTATGTATCGTGGATTGCAACGTCTAATGAAGCGTTAGCAAGGATAACTCCTGTAAGACCTCCAATTGTGAATAGCGCAATAAATCCTAAAGCGAATACCATTGGAGCTGTGTATCGTAGTGATCCACCGTAACATGTAGCTAACCATGAGAAGATTTTAATTCCTGTTGGAACTGCAATAATCATTGTGGCAGCTGTGAAGTAAGCTCGTGTATCAACATCAAGACCTACAGCAAACATGTGGTGAGACCAAACAATGAATCCTAAGATTCCAATACTGAACATAGCGTAAACCATTCCTAAGTATCCGAATACTGGTTTACCAGAGAATGTTGCAACTACGTGTGATACGATACCGAAGGCTGGGATGATTAAAATGTAAACCTCTGGGTGTCCGAAGAACCAGAATAAGTGTTGGAATAAGATTGGATCTCCTCCTCCAGCTGGGTCGTAGAATGATGTGTTAAAGTTACGATCAGTTAGCAGCATTGTAATACCTCCAGCTAGCACAGGAAGTGATAGTAGAAGTAAGATAGCTGTAATGAAGATAGCCCAACAGAATAGTGGTAGTTTGTGCATTGACATTCCAGGGTGTCGCATGTTTAGAATTGTAGTAATAAAGTTCATAGCTCCTAACATTGAACTAATACCTGATAGGTGAAGACTGAAAATTGCCAGGTCAACTGAACCACCTGAGTGGCTTTGAATTCCTGATAATGGAGGGTAGATTGTCCATCCTGTTCCAGCTCCTTGCTCTACAAGAGCACTAGCAAGTAGTAAGATTAATGAAGGTGGTAGTAGCCAGAAACTAATGTTGTTTAGTCGAGGGAAGGCCATATCCGGAGCACCAATTTGCACTGGTACTAAGTAGTTTCCGAATCCCCCTACAAGGGCTGGCATTACCATGAAGAAGATCATTAGTAAAGCGTGAGCTGTAATAATAACGTTGTAAAGTTGGTGGTTACCTTGTAAGTATTGCACTCCAGGTGATGATAACTCCATTCGGATTAACACACTGAAGGCTGTCCCTAACATTCCACTGAATACGGCGAAGATAAGGTACAGTGTACCGATATCCTTGGCGTTGGTACTAAAAAGTCATCGAGTCATATTTAAATAAAGATATGTTTTTGTTCTATTCACGTTTAAATACATAACATACTTTTGTCCCTAACTTATTATTCCTGAGCTACTTCCCAATATTTCTACGCCCCCACCAAAGGTGGGGGAGGAACGTGCGGGTAAGAGGGTGCACATTGAGTTATTTCTACCATTTTTTGATAGACTCTGAGTGCTAAAAGATCTTAAAGTTATGATGTCCTCTTATTATTTAAATCTATTTATAAGAGACAAACTTTGCTAATTATACAACAGGTAGTCATTAATTAATCTGTTTGTTTCTTATATTAGTTTACTCTTCTCCTTCTTTTATCTAACAAGTAGTTCCATATTGCCCTCTCGTTTCCCAAAGGAAATGCTGAAGGTAGATAAAAGGTGAGTATAACTAGGACCAGGGGGAATCGAACCACCATACTACAATTATCGGCTGTATGCTCTACCGTTGAGCTATGATCCCTTTACTTGTTCATTTATTTAGTGTTTGTTAGAAGATTAAACATCCTTATAGAGTATTAGTAAAATATAAGAAACTTACTGTCATCCCCAAGTCTAACAGTTAGACGGAGAGTGGGGGAAGAGCAGAAAAGGGGGGGTTTACACCCAGCTTCCTTCCCGGGGGAGGGGAACAGGGTGAGAAGATATGGCTTATCGACTTTGTTGGCTGATCCAAACTTTCATTGTGAATGCTCCTAACTTGTTCTTAGCAGTATGTTGGCTGTAATCTACTGTACCGTATGGGCCTTTAGCTGATGAACCTAGTCGTCCTGCTTGTACTGTTTGTCGTGGTCCAGATCGTTGAGTTGTCAGTCGTCCTGATAATTTTACTTTTACACCAGTAATATGTGATGTAGGAGTAACGCTATCGTCATCTACTGATCCTTCTGATACAACTGTTGGTAATGTAGCTTTCAGCATATCTAAGATACGGTTGAATGAGTATTTACCAGCATTAGCAGTTAAGTATTGTGCGAAGATTGAGCTATCTAGAGCTGAATGGTTAAGACGAATTAATCGTAACTCAACTGTCCGACGTTCTCCGGCTCCGCCGGAGAAAAAAGATCGTGTTAGAGCCTCTCCTAGTGTAGCAATACTTTGGTTGTTAATAGTATCAGCAGGTGCGTAGTAGAATAATTGCACGATAACTTTATCAGCGTTTACCGTAAATACAGGCTTACCAACTAGTGCTGGAGATCCAGTATTAGTTGACTTTTGACCTAGTTTACTAGAAGGTAAAGCAGCAAAGAATGACTGAATAATTGAAATGGCTTGACGTTGCATTGACATAATGTTAGTTCGGTTAGCTTTATCAAACATGTATGTTGTTGTCATATTTAGTAATTTAGTAGTGTATTCTACTAGGCCTTTTATATTGACTTTCTTTCCCCCCTCCGGGGGGGAACAAAGTAAACTAATATTAAGGCTGTGTGTAAGATGCGCTTCTAGTTATGAGCTAGAATTAATTATATGTTTCTTTTAGCTTAGTTTGCTAAATCATATAAACTGCATCGAAGTTAATGAATTATCATTATTTATAGTATACTAAATATGAAGAAACTGTTTATTTCTTATAAATAGTATTGGGTAGGCATGATTCGAACATGCGGTAGCGTAGCTAACTTATCCTTCCCCCCCCCCACCTCTGGTGGGGGTAAGCTTATTGATTAATTGATAATGATATACAGTTTGGGCAGGTAAGACTCGAACTTACGGTGACGATAGTCATTTTATTTACAGTAAAACTCCTTAACCAACTAGGAAAACTGCCCAATTATGTTTTGCTTCTAGGGACTTCCTCTAAAGAGAAAGTAAGCTTACCTCGAAGAGGGTCCCAGAAAAAGGGGGGAAAAAATCTCTAAGTTATTTAGAGAGAGAAGCATTGATTTTATTATACAGCTGCTGCTGTGGAATAAGATTCATAATATACTGTTCTCGTTGTAACAGAATTGATTTCCGTACTGAATATGTAGCATCAAGAGGCATGATAACCTCCTCAAAGATATGAACTGTGAATGAGTCAAGTCCGTGCTCGCTAATAGCAGCCTGAAGGAATGAATTAGATTTACCCAGAGACACCAGGTGGTTGTGGAACCGTTTACCTGGGTTAAGAGTAGAACCTACATAGATACGGTTGTCAATCTGACATCGAACACCGTAGACAACACATTTACCGTCGTAACGGTACTGCAACTTCTTAATGATTCGAGGATCACTAAGATGTAAGTAGTATGCAATATCATCAGGAATACGGTTAACGAAACGTCCATTCACAATCTTTGGTTGAATTGGTAACATAGTATAGTAGAGAATTAGCCTCGTCACGCCCTACAGCGCCTTAATCCTGAGACTAAGGTTAGGGATAGGGTAGACGTAGCTCTAAGTTGCAGCAGAGGTCTAGAGTCACCGCTCTAAACATGCCGTCCTTATAAATATATTCAAACTATAAGAGAGAAACAACTAAATCATTTATGGTCAGAGCATCTATACTTCACCAGTAGTAAATATAGATAGTATGCACAAGCTTACCCTCCTACACACTAGTGTAGGAGGGGCCAGGAGTAAGTCTCCTTAACCAACTAGGAAAACTACCCATCATAATACGTCTTTGCCAAAGGACGGATTCGAACCGATCACTAACGAGATCTTCAGTCAAGTGCATTACCAACTATGCTACTTTGGCTATTGGTTTAATAAAGACTAAACATTAATATTGTTTGGAGATAGCAAGAATCGAACTTGCGTCACAATGATGCAAACACCGTGTAATGCCATTATACTATATCCCCTATATATACTTATATATACCTTTTTGATTATAAGAGTCTAACCCTAAAAAACAAGGAAGAAGAGTAAGTAATTAGTTCAGACAAGATAGGATTCGAACCTACAATACGGTTTTGCCGTATACTGAATAGCAATCAGTTTACCCCTTCCAATAGGCGACTTATCCTTTGGTATCTATGCTTGCTCTATTATTTATTATTATAATCCAGATATGTCTTTCGCCCAGCGCTATAATAAATAGAGACATATTGTGTAGAACATTAGGTAATTATTACTTTACTCCTATTGTTTCCCTATCTTTATCTCCAACCTTGTTTCTTGCTCGAAATAACAGGGCATAACACTATCAGGTGCTAACAGATTTGAACTGTTGACCATCTAGTTAAAAGCTAGACGCTCTACCAACTGAGCTAAGCACCCTTATTTCGTTATTGGTTTAAGAGCAAAAGGTGCTAATTAATAAACGATTGGGTTAACTTGAATCGAACAAGTATCGTGGACTCCCAAAAAATCCCGTCATGCCATTAGACCATAACCCAATTAGGATTGACCACTCCCCCAGCTCGGCTGGGGACAGCCTTACTTATTTATCTTGTTTATTATTACCAAATCCGTGAATTGAACACAGGATTACTACTTACAAGGTAGTCGTTTTACCACTAAACTAATCTGGCCTTGTTCTATATCGTATGAAAAGGCTTAAAATGAACTCCCTTATATTACGTGATTATATTCAGATTTTGTTTGCTTCTTATACTTATGCACAAAGGTCTAATAAATATGAGCTAATAAACACTTTCCGTTATTAAACAAACGCTGGTTCCTATTTAATTAGAAATATCTAATCAAATAGGCTTGCATTTAAGTAACACCCCTCCCTAAACCACACAAGGCATAAGAATATGTAGGGAGGGGCTATCAAAGACAAGCATAAAATGAATTGGATACTTTAGATAAGAATACCTTGATTGCTCCCCCAGGGGGCGTAATTTCTCTATGTCTAAAACAGGCCAACAATTTTGAATATTGCCCCCAGCTACTTCCTCACCTTCTTCCCCAATCTACGATTGGGGACAGGTGAGGACATGGGGGAGATATGAGTTAAGTGCCATTGTAGATTTTATGCCTTACGGCCTTCTTTTATGAGTACTTATTATTATTTGTCTCTTATCGCCCAGCTACGCTGGGCGCATAAT